>NC_092260.1:23734698-23772198 GCF_036320965.1 Panulirus ornatus | reverse complement strand
GCCAGCCTCGTGGCACTCTCGTTGTTACTGAGTGCCAGCCTCGTTGCCTAGTGGCGCTCTCGTTGTTACTATGCTCTGTATTTCCCCTCCTCCTCCTCCTCTCCCCCAATCTTTCCGTCACACAGCTTGGGGGTTCCATCATCTTCCCCCCTAGTAAAACAACCCCTAATTCTATCTAACCTCTTAACCTCCGTCTTGTCGTCTTTCTGTTATCTAAGATAAAGCTACGTGACGAGCGCCTGTTTCCCTAAGGTAACGCTACGTAACGAACCCCCGTTTCCCTTAAGGTAACTAACGCTACCCAAAGAGACGTTGTTCCCCTACTGTAACTCGCCTCTTTTTTTTTTTTCCTACTCCTGAAGTAACTGCGCAAAAGAGTTCTACTTTTTTTTTCCCCTGAATCTCTCTCTCTCTCTCTCTCTCTCTCTCTCTCTCTCTCTCTCTCTCTCTCTCTCTGCCCGTGGGGTAACTACGTCTAACTAAGACGCATTACCCTCTCCTTTTGCCCCCAACCAGCACACCCATCTTTCGATTCAGGGCATCTGGCTCTTCCACCTCACACACCACCCTCTCTCTCCCTACTTTCTCCCCCTCCCCTCTCTCCTCCTACTTTCACCCTTCCTCCTTCCCCTCCCCTTCTTCCCAATACACCACGGTGTACCTTCATCTCAAAAGGGAACTTGCAAAGAAACCCTGACAATCATGTTCACAACATAAGCTCAACAGACGTAAGTATAGTCGCTTCACCCAATGTTTCTTTCTGACGGCACGACCCTTGAGCACGACGGTACGACCCTTGAGAACGAAGGGATGACCCTTGAGCACGACGGTACGACCCTTGAGCACGACGGTGCGACCCTTGAGAACGAAGGGAACGACCCTTGAGCACGACGGTAAGATCCTTGAGAACTAAGGGACGACCCTTGAGCACGACGGTATGATCCTTAGGTACGAAGGAACGACCTTTGGGCATGATGGCATGGCCTGTGGCCTTACTCGGAAGGGTCGGATCAAAGGCCAGACCATCGCACTCAAGGGTCGTCCCGTCGTGGTCGAGGAGTTAAGACATGCGCAGTAACTTCACGTCGACGACCACTCGTAACAACAAACCACGACCCAAGTCCAAACGAACGACAACCAACGACACCCCCCCCCACCCCTCCACCCCACTAGAAAACCATAACCAATTTTCAACCCGAGAACCAAATGAGCTCGAAACCAAACCCTCCTCTGAAATGGATACCAAGAGAATCCAGATACCTGGAAAATTCAAGACAAATCCAAGCAATTTTAAATGAAGCGAGTGAAAAATCCACTAAAAAAAAAAATTCTTGGTTGTAGTTGGGGGTTGGGTTGGGGGGGGTGGGGGTTGGTAAACCAGCCAGACAACCCAATTAGTGGTAGCGGTGACTGGTGGCTATGGAGCGAACAGAAGGGGGGGAGGGGGTAAAACCAAACATGCCTAAAATAACCAGCAAGAGAAGCCAATTAGGTGAATGGAGGGACTCGGGCCGAAAAAAAGGACATTATCTGTACCTTTGCCCGTGTGTGTGTGTGTGTGTGTGTGTGTGTGTGTGTGTCTTAGCTAGCCACACACGACGGGGGGGACGACGACCGACCGACCAACCCGAAACGACTGGTATACCCCATCCCTCCCTCACTCCCGTGGTTGTCATCATTCCTCCACCCTGTGTGGTTGCGCTGGGTTGTCGTGTCGTCTTCAGCCTCAGAGATGCATCGCTGAGCGTCTTTTGCTTTTGAGCGTCTCGTTTTTGCTCGTCGTCGTCGTCGTCGCTTCTCGGAACGACTATGTGGGTGTCTGTCGCTTTTTTCCCCTTGAGTGTTGCACTAAGTTGTTGTCGTCTCGTAAGTCGAGGGTTATCATCGTTACCTGATGAGCACGTCGAGCTGTCGTTTCTTACGCGGATAACTAGACGTATCCAACAGTCGTCTTCATTCCTCCCGTATGTCGTCCTACCCACCCTAGGATGTCGTGGTGTCCGCGAATGACGACAATACACTAAAATGGCTACTTCATCCCTCCACATCATCCCCCCCCCCCTCCCCTCCTATCCCCTCCGCTGAACGACACACTACTTCATCTCCCTCCCGCCACCCCTCCTCTCCTACTACCCTCCCTCCCTCTTCCGAACGACAATCTGTCTTATATTTTCCCCGCGTCTTGGTCGTCCACGTCGTCGGCGTCCTCCTTGGCAACGCGTTAAAGGATGGATGGCAAAGCAGGAGACGCGGCGTCACACTTCAAGACCTTAAAAAGAAAGAGAGCAGAAGGAAGGGGAGGAAAAAAACGCCATTACCGTCCCATATCCCTTCTCGGAGTGTCAAGTTGGCCGCTCGCCTGATCACTTTTTGCCTCGAATACAACCGCTAGAGGGTGCTCATACATACCCTCAGGGGGATAACCATCTTCCCGTTCTTAGTATATGACAGGTACTTTCCGCTCTTTGGTATATGAGATCTCCTTTCCCGCGTCCTTGGTACATAATATCTCTTTCCCATTCTTGATATATATATATAGTACCTCCTTCCGTTCTTCTTATCTCGCGTATCTTTCCGTTCTTTGTAGACACCGTCTCTCTAGTATGGAATACAACCGGTAGATAGTGCTCATGCTTTCTGAGAGGGGGGCGTAACCGTCCTTCCCCAGTTCTCGTCACCAAACATCTCTTTCCGTTCTTAGTATCGACTACAACCGCAGGACGGTGCTCCTAACTCCAGGGGGAAGAGAGGTGGAGGAAAAGGGAAGGGAGGTAGGGGGTTATCATCACCTTTCTCCTCCTTGGTTTACAGCCGTCTCTTTCCGTTCTTGGCATTACATAACGTTATCTTCATAACCCGAGAGTGTATGCCATTACAGACGAGCCCGCCTGCCTTCAAGCCTCCGCGTTTAAAATCCTCCGTCCCCCGAACGTGTCTCGCAAATTACGACGCTAAATGTAATTAAATTCATTGCCGGGAGAGTATTTAAACCTCCTGGGTGAGAGGTGTGAGAGGAAGAGAAGTGACAGCCAAGATCCAGCTTGGTTCTACGTGTTGAGCCTCCGGTCTTACTCCTCTGTTATCATGGGAAAGGAAATTCATTGTGTGTTAACGCATTTTCCATTGTCGTCACTGCTCCAGGAGACGTGGTCATTCCATTTAATTAACTGCCGTACTTCCCTGATATAAGGTATTGCTTCTCCATATATATATATATATATATATATATATATATATATATATATATATATATATATATATATTTGACGTGTCTCTTCAAAAATGATGACCTAGAATGATTAGAAATTGTGTGTGTGTGTATATATATATATATGTATATATATATATATATATATATATATATATATATATATATATATATATATATATATATATACATATATATATATACATATATATATATATACACACACACACAATTTCTAATCATTCTAGGTCATCATTTTTGAAGAGACACGTCAAATTCTCTACTTCAAAACCAGGACCCTGATATTCATCCATCAGGCCTGTGTGTACTCAGCACGCTTTACCTCCGCCACAGTTACCCTTGTAGAGGTAATTAATTATTATAACTTAATTACGACTAAAAACAACAGAGCGTGCTAAGCCAACCACGATACAGCATTTAATATTCCTGAATACATTTCTCATGGCTCCTTTGATGTCTTTATTTATCTTTTTTTTTTTTATAAGATGTGCCGCCGAGTGTACCGGGGGGGGGGGGGGGTTTGAAGAGAGAGAGAGAGAGAGAGAGAGAGAGAGAGAGAGAGAGAGAGAGAGAGAGAGAGAGAGAGAGAGAGAGAGAGAGTCTGGGGAGTTAGATGGGGAGGGAAGGAGAGAAACACAAACAGCCCGTCGAACCTACACGGCCACAACCACCACATTGGTAACATGAAGTGCTACTCCCCTGTTCTCCCTTCTATTCATCCCCCTTTTACTACTACCCCTTCGTGTTGCTGACTACCTCCTTCCCCTTTCCGGTGGTGCCTCCTCCTCCTCCTCCTTCTTCTCCTTCCGTTACTTGCTCCTTCCCTTACTACTTCCTTCCGCTACTACCTCCTTCCCTTACTACCTACTTCCGTTACTACCTCCTTCCCTTACTACATCCTTCTGTTACTACCTCCTTCCCTTACTACCTCCTTCCGTTACTATCTCCTTTTTCCTCTTACCCCCTACTAACTTTATCCCCTCTCTACCTTCTATTACCTCCCATCCCACGCTACCTCCCTCTCCCTTGATACAAGCAACACCACCACCTCCTCCTCCTCCTCCTCCTCTTCCCTAACGCCCTCACATCCCAAACCCCTTCACAAACCTCCCCACGCCCCCTCCCCTTCTCCTTTACCTCCTCGAGGTGTCAGTGAGGGAAGGCACCTCCCTCTGAACATTATACCCCCCTACAAAAACAACATGAAAGACTGTCAATAAAAAGACCACACTACCCGAGGGGTCTGTCACCTCAACTGCTACAGGAGTAGCTGGGTCGACACACCTCTCAGGAAATACAGAGCTTGGGCTAAAGAAAAGCCCGTATTTCCCTTTGATGTAGGGCGAGGCTGCTCCTAAGTGCCAGGATGTTGGTCCTCAGTGGCTGGTCTGAAGAAAGGTGAACGGATATATTTCTTGGCTACTTAGAAGCTCATGTGGTATTCAAAAGTCTTGTAGCTACTGGCGTCCCTACATACACCAGAGAGATCTTATGGTCTGAGATCCACGGCGCCGAAGGGATTTAAGATACACAAACGAAAAAAAAAAAATGTGTGTGTGTGTGTTACACCAAGACCACTCGCGTGTAAGCTGTACAACATGGTTGTTATGGAATGTATAAAGAGACGGAAGTGGCCAAGACATTATACGTTACGATGGTGTTTACCTTCTGTTCTGGCCGACAAAGACCAGCCTGCTTGGGGGTATATAGCAGGTTCCTCACTCTGAATTACCATCACGGGAGAATGAGTGACTCTAACGTCCCGAGGAGGATGTACATCATCTTACCTGTAAATAAAAGAAGCATGGTTATCATACCTGATTACCATGTGTGGTAATGACATCATTAATGCATTTACAGATATTAATTATTCATCGTCTGGTTTATGCCTGATTTCATGACGCATATATATTCTATATATCCTCACTGTAGTTGTTTAAGTATGACACTAGAGACAGCCCTCACTTTCAACTTATCTGCAACGCTTTTTTTTTTAATCTATCCTTGTGCCAGCAACTTGTCACTTTTCTGTCCTCCCTTCTCGTTCCTCCTTCCCGTCCCATATCCTCCGAAACCTCTTGTCTCTCTTCATTTCACTTATCCACTATGCCTCTTACCTTCTTTCTTTCTCTTCCTTCTTCTTCTTCTTCTTCTTCTTCTTCTTCTTCTTCTTCTTCTTCTTCTTCTGCTCCCATGTTTTTTCCTCCCCTCTCTTTCTTACTCATCATCTTTTCCCTTCTCCCTTACAATCCCGTCTTCATTGATATAGATTAGTGACTTAGGATGGCACATTTTCTTCATCGGAAAGTCTCGTCATAAAGCAAAGGGGGTCTTCTGTTATCTGGCTTTCTTCCATGTCCTCCCGTGTGCACCCACCCACACACACTCCCCTTGGTCTCCCACGTACATTCTGGTGCTGCTAACTCCCCTCATTTCTTCCTCCCCCAAGACTCCTCATCTGTCTCAGGATCCTCCGCCATCCACACAACCTGCCAGACTCCAGTACCTTACTAGACGACCCTAAACATAGCCCATGGCACAATGCATAACAGAAAAACTCCCCCACCTCAGCACCCTAGCACAGCTCCAATCACATTATCCCCAACACCCTAGCATAGCTACTGGCACACTACCCCCAGCACCCTAACATAGCTCCTAGCACACTACTCCAAGCACCCTAACATAGCCTTGAGCACACTACCAGGCACACGCCTCCCCCACACACCCACCCCTTTCCCGCTGCACTCAAACTCACCCTAAAACACTCCGTCACAAGAGCTTTCTGAAACCGATAGTATGTAAACAAAACAAAAATAAGAAATTATCCATTTCTGATCATTCGATCAACGAAATGTGAACGAAAAGGTCAAAAATAAAGAGAAAAGGTCAGACAATAAGGTTTTCCACTCAGTCCTCATCAACAAGTTATGGAAGGAACATCAGGACTCCCTGTGTGTGTGTGTGTGTGTGTGTGTGTGTGTGTGTGTGTGTGTGTGTGTGTGTGTGTGTGTGTGTGTGTGTGTCGCGTCAACTCCCGTCCACTATTGATTGACAGGTAGATGGAAGGGACGACCGGAAGCTGCCGTCGTCTACCTTATGGCGCACAAACAGCTGGCGGTATATGGAGGATGATGTAATTATTGGCTTCCTAATGGTACACGTGCGAGGCTAATTACCCTACACGTATTTCCAGGAAAATGCTTTGGAGGGGCGTAGTGCCGGACCCTGGACTGCTTGGGCGTCTGGCTGGTAGGGCTGGAGCTGCTGCGTGTGGTGTGGATGGATATTTGTACAGAAAATCCGAAGTGAATATCATACCTGTAAGAGAATTATCCTACTGAACACAGTGTAAGTCACTGGTTAAAACTGATTCGAAGGCTGTGTGAAATATGTTGGGCGGTTCTCTTTAGATGGACGAGTGTCCTTGCTATTCATCTGTCTCTTCTGATCTATCTTTTTGTTTCTACTATCTTTTTCTTCCTTCTTCTTCTTCTTTTCTTATTCTTTTTCTAACTTTAGAACTTGATAATGTCCCTTAGTCCTTCACACATCCATTATTTTTCTTCTTTTGTTTAGTGCTTATGATGTCCACAGAGTAAAGCCTTCAAATATTCTTTTTTTCCTCTGTCAGTCTCTTATCTTATCATCCCATCCTATCATCCCTACACATCCATCATCCCTCTCACTCTCCCCTACCCTTACCCCCTCTCCACCGCTCCCTCTCCCTCCCGACCTCTCCTCCTCCATTCCCCCCATCCTCTCCCTCACCCCCTCACCCCAAACCACATGATGACAGGAGGGCAAGAGCCACCTGGCCAACGACACGCCACACTCAGACACCCACACCCAACACCTACGTACGTACGACCGTACCACACACTTATATACTCGACCCATCACTACCACACACTTATATACTCGACCCATCACTACCACACACTTATACACTCGACCCACCACTACCACACACTTACATACTCGGCCAATCACTACCCCACACTTACATACTCGACCCATCACTACCCCACACTTACATACTCGACCCATCACAACGCACCTCACACATGACACTCGACCTCCTTCCCTTCCTCTTTACACCTAATGTTACAACCGTCCACGCAACACACCCACCGACGACAGACGACACAACACACAACCAGCCTCACTCAACAACACAAAATGAGTCATGCTTACAGTGCACAGTATCAACAAAGACTTGTAACAACAACGCACAACCACACAATAATGCTGCCAGGAAAAAAATAAAAATAATTAGACAAAGACGTTTGTTACGGTGCATAAACCATGGAACATAGATAAGATCAGCAAATGTATTATACATATGTATATAACGAATGTCAGTCTGTTGATAGATGAAAAAATTGTATGTTTGTACAAAAAAAAAAAAGGATAATAATCCACGATCAACAAGACTGGAAGTTAAGGGCATCTCTGTGTCAACCAGATGGGTGGATGGTGGGGGGAGGGGAGAATTCACGGAAGGTGTGGGAAGGCTAGGGAAATTCAGGGAAGGTTTAGGAAGGTTGGGGAAGGTTGGGGATGTTTAGGTAAGCCTGGGGAAGGTTTGGGAAGATTGGGAAAGTTGTGGAAGGTTTGGAGAAGGTTGGGGAAGTTGGGGAAGGTTTGGAGAAGGTTGGGAAAGTTGGGGAAGGTTTGAAGAAGGTTGGGGAAGTTGGGGAAGGTTTGGAAAAGGTTGGGGAAGTTAGGGAAGGTTTGGAGAAGGTTGGAGTAGTTGGGGAAGGTTGGGGGAGGTAGGGGGACGGGTGTTCATCCTGGTGATGGCTTCATCTCGACACGACAGGAGTAAAGGAGAGTTGCAAGGCCCCGAATGACGGGCTCCTGCGGTTATGTCCTTCATGATCCCCTCCCCCGGGGGTCGTGCGTCCCCAGGAAACGACTCCCCACAACCCACATC
Source organism: Panulirus ornatus (assembly GCF_036320965.1). NCBI lineage: Eukaryota > Metazoa > Arthropoda > Malacostraca > Decapoda > Palinuridae > Panulirus > Panulirus ornatus. The sequence goes on along the minus strand of NC_092260.1, from coordinate 23,764,033 downwards.
ACCAGCACCACAACCCCCAACCCCCCCTACCTCTTCCACCCTCTCCTTTCCTCTTCATTTTCCTTCCTTCGTCCTTCCTCTTCTTCTTCCTTTCGTCTCTTCTTCTTTTTCTTCTAATTTCTTCAACTTTTTTTCTTTTTTCTCCTCTTGTTGTCGTTCTTCTTCTTATGTCTTCTCTCTCTCTCTCTCTCTCTCTCTCTCTCTCTCTCTCTCTCTCTCTCTCTCTCTCTCTCTCTCTTTCAATATCCATGAAAGGGAGAGGGGAAATAGGATACAATACATTAAGTTTTCATTGATGTTAGATATGTACTCTTGCTTCCTCCTGCTCTTCCTTCTTTCCTTTTCGTCTCTTCCTTTTTTTCCTTCTCTACTTCAGAGAGAGAGAGAGAGAGAGAGAGAGAGAGAGAGAGAGAGAGAGAGAGAGAGAGAGAGAGAGAGAGAGAGAGAGAGAGATTTTCTCTCGATGTCAATAGGATTCCCTTCCGATCGCCTCTCCCCTTTACTCTCTTCTTACCGACCTTCCCCTTTATTTCAGTGAGGGAGAGAGAGAGAGAGAGAGAGAGAGAGAGAGAGAGAGAGAGAGAGAGAGAGAGAGAGAGAGAGAGAGAGAGAGAAGTGTGACGGTGTGTGTGTGTGTGTGGGGGGGGGAGTCAGCCATCCCCCCCTTCCCCCCCCAGCTCGACCCGTCGTCCTGAACGAGTGTGACGAATCTCGTTCCTTGGGATCGTGTGTGCATTCGTCCTTGTCTCCCATTTTGGTCTCCTTAAAGACCTCTTTGATCTCCCGTCGTGGGGGCCGCCCTTAACCCTTTTTTTTTTTGCCCCCGCCGAGATGTCTTGGAAGACGCCGTCCCGTATAACTATATTCTTACTTCTTCTTCTTTGCCATGCTCACGGGCGGCGGCGAGACACAGACAGACACACACACACACACACACACACACACACACACACACACACACACACACACACACCTTTCCTACCTTGAGACGCTCTACTTCCTCTGACGGAGGCCTTACGTCTACACCATCGGGTCAGGAGTTTCCTGAAGATGTCTATATAATCTCACTAACGAGGTCGTTGGCTTGTTCTGGGTCGTCTCGGACTACTCTTAGCGGCTTCCCGAAGACCCCGCTCGAGACTATATCGTTTTCTAATCCCTTCTCTCTCTCTCTCTCTCTCTCTCTCTCTCTCTCTCTCTCTCTCTCTCTCTCTCTCTCTCTCGAATTTTTTTTTTAGATGAAGGGGCGACCGTAAAATTCTTCGCGTGATCAGAAACGTACATATATGTATATAAGGTTCCCTCCTCCTCCTCCTCCTCCTCCTCCTCCTTCGCCTCCTCCTCCCCGTGTCCTCTAAGTCGCCCGGGCAACAGAGCAATCTCTCTCTCTCTCTCTCTCTCTCTCTCTCTCTCTCTCTCTCTCTCTCTCTCTCTCTCTTTGAGGGTGTCCAAGTGACACGGCTCTTAAGAAGAAATTCGTGTGTGTGGGTGTCCGTCAGTCCGTCCGTCCGTCCGTTCGTTCGTCGTCCCCCTGCGTCCCCCCCATCCCCAACCTTCACTCTTCCCTTTGATAAGCGTCTCGCGAGCGTCATTCTGGCCGTTCCTCGTGGTCGCCCCTCGTCGTCCCCGGTGCGTCTCCTCGCCGCGGGCTGACGCAGGGCTCCCCGCGGGTCCTGGAGGGTGGTCGGTTCCTCGACACGATTCTTCGCGACCGTCCGCGATCCATCGACACGACCGAATGCCGTCGTACGCATCCCCCCCCCCCCCCCATCAGCTCGGCTCTTCAAGGCCGTACGTGATCCAAACCCGCAGCTAGGGCTCTTCAAGGTCGCGTGTGATCCATGGCGCAGTTAAGGCTCTTCAAGGTCGTCCGTGTTTCCCTACCACAGCTAAGGCTCTTCGTCCACCGCGCATCCCTATCACAGCTAAGGCTCTTCGTCTACCGCGCATCCCTACCACAGCTAAGGCTCTTCGTCCACCGCGCATCCCTACCACAGCTAAGGCTCTTCGTCTACCGCGCATCCCTACCACAGCTAAGGCTCTTCGTCCACCGCGCATCCCTACCACAGCTAAGGCTCTTTGTCTACCGTGCTTTCCTACCACAGCTAAGGCTCTTTGTCTACCGTGCTTTCCTACCACAGCTAAGGCTCTTCATGGTGGCAGCTGCAGCTGCGGTTCTCCAAGGTGGCAGCAGCACCAGCAGCAGCAGCAGCATCTCACGCGCCACACCGACGCGTCGCCCTGGTGGTACAGATACTAAACCCCCCCACCACCACCTACCCCCGACAGCGGCCTCATAATTCCTTGTTTTTCTTCATCGTCGTTTCTGCTCAGTCGTTGCTCCCTCTGACCCACGTACTGTCTCTCCTTGCTCTGTCTACCACGACGACAGGTTGGGGTGGGGGGTGGGGGGAGGGGGGGATATAAATCGGGTCCTCGTCTCGACGACAGAGTGGATGACTGCTCTTCCCCCTCCCTCTCTCTCTCTCTCTCTCTCTCTCTCTCTCTCTCTCTCTCTCTCTCTCTCTCTCTCCCTCCCTCCCTCCCTCCTACCCTTGCCATCTATCCATTCCATCTTGTTACCCCCGCCATCCATCACCTTCCCTCCTCTCCAACCCTCTGATGGCTTCATGACTCTCTCTCTCTCCTCCCCTACCCAATATTCCTCTCTCCATCTGTTTTTGTTTATCCCATCCATCTACCTCTCTGCCTTCCCCCTAGTTTATTACTCTCTCTCTCTCTCTCTCTCTCTCTCTCTCTCTCTCTCTCTCTCTCTCTCTCTCTCTCTATCGTCCAATACTATCTTTTAATCCATCTAACCCCTCATTCGTTCCTGTCCATGCGCCTCTATAGCAAACGTCCTGCACACACACACACACACACACACACACACACACACACACACAGAGGAAATCTTTCCTTCTAACCTTACAGATGTACAGCACAATGTCGCGTACCACAGCGTACAAAATAAAGAGCATTTTGCATTCTCACAAAAAGGAATATTGTAGAATATATGGTTAATTCACGTACTCTCTTTTTTTTTGTACACTGCAATCTGCAGTGTCTAACAGGGAGAAAGATCAACAGCACATATTCATACTATGCATTGTTGTTGTCTCTCATTCTCTTTCTCTAGCTCTAACTATTGTCTCTCATCCTCTTTTTTTCACTCTCACTCTTGTCTCTCATCCTTGTTCACTTCCCTTCTATGATTTAGTTTCTCTTGTTTTTTAATTTCTTTTACTCTTAATCTTTTGATCTCAATTTTTCTCTGCATTTCCTTACACTTTTCTTAAAATTTTCACTTTCTCTTCAATCCTCACTTTCTCGTATTAAACATTCGCTTTCTCATTTAAACATTACCTTTCACGTATCTAAAGACTATCTTTATATCTTATTAAACACTAACCACCTCTTATTCAAACACTAACTTTCACCAATTCAAACATTAACTTTCTCTAATCTAGCAAGACACTAGCTTTCTCTTCTTCAAACACTAACGAACTTTCTTTTCTCGACATCCCGTCTTTCTTTGTCTGTTGTTGGTCTAAACGTGCACCAATTTGCTTCCCTTCCCGACTCATTTTGGCTTTACTCTCCCTTCACGCAAGGCTTTCATATTCTCTCCCTGGCTCTCGTTTACCCTCTCTTTTCCACGTCAATTTCGCCTCTCTATTCTCTTCCTAGGAATTCCTCCTTTCTCTGACTCATCCTTGGGGGGGGGGGGTGTTCCTCTCTCTCTCTCTCTCTCTCTCTCTCTCTCTCTCTCTCTCTCTCTCTCTCTCTCTCTCTCTCTCTCCTTACAAACCTCATATTCTCGTACATTTTCCTCTCACCTTTCATCCTGACTCTCCCCTCTTCTCTATTTTCCCTCTCTTATTCTCCGACTTAACTCTCATTCTTCACTTACTTCTCTCGGGTTCTCTCTTCACTCGTTCAATCTCCCTCATTCACGATCTCTTTTATCCATGAACTTCCATCCTCTCACTCCCTGAACCCTGCTTACATTCCATGACTAACCATCGTCTTCATAACATTCAATACATTACAGCTCCTTCCGCCATCGAAGTACTTTTCTCTATATCTCTTCGTTTTAGTTGTGTGTGTGTGTGTGTGTGTGTGTGTGTGTGTGTGTGTGTGTGTGTGTGTGTGTGTGTGTGTGTGTGTGAGAGAGAGAGAGAGAGAGAGAGAGAGAGAGAGAGAGAGAGAGAGAGAGAGAGAGAGAGAGAGAGAGAGAGAGAGGATCGAAATACACCGCCTTTGTCGAGAATGCGATCACAGTAACTGATGGTGATGAAGATGAGGGATGGAAGGTTATTGGACGATTAGGGAAAGCAGTTTGCAGGAAATTATGGAGAGAGCGAGAACGGTGAAAGATGTGAGGCAACAGGACTGCTGATCAGAATTTAAAATGGCAGAGACAGGGAGACGGGTGGGGAGGGTGAGGCAAGCCCTATCTGTTGTGGCCTTTTGATTGCAACTGAAACGACTGTGGAGGTCAGGTCAGAGGCCCATGTGGACTCCAATGTCCTTGTTTACGTTGGGGGTAGTGGTGCGAGGTGTAGGGGATAGAGGTGTAGGGGATGCTGGGGGTAAAAGAGGGTAAAAGGAGGGGGAGGTTGGAAGGGTAGGGGTAAACAGCTGAGTGGGAGAAGGGGAGATAGTGGCTGCTGGTGATAAACACTTGACATGGGGGAGGGAGTGGATGTGAGGGCGGCTGATCAGAGGGAGGAAGAAGGGGAAATGGTGAGCAAGAAGAGAAGGAATGATTAAGAGATGATTGGCTCTCTCTCTCTCTCTCTCTCTCTCTCTCTCTCTCTCTCTCTCTCTCTCTCTCTCTCTCTCTTTCTCAAGTTCTTCAACATGTTCCTCTTCGCCTCTCGCAGCGCTGCCCCGCCTTAATACCAAAAGGGTGTTAAATCGTTGACAAATAAACGGTGAATAACTAGATAAATACAATGGAAAAGGGGGGGTGAATTTCCACTCGCGTTGACATTTGTAACTATCATCCTCTACTCCACTGGGGGATGGAACACCCAGTTCACAATGTTCCCTTCTGCTGAAAGTAAATGTGTTCCGGATGGCAAACGTTCTTCCACCCTTTTCCCCCTCAGTATCACCTGGACTCCTCCCTTATACGTAGAGATGAAGGGAGGTTAGTAAAGCAGAAGGCTCTTCCCACCCAACGCTCCCTTTGGCGCAACAGCCGGCAGGAAAATAACTAAAGAGGAACACCAGGTAAAATCCTCAGTGAGTATACCGACAAAGAAATTTTGTAGGAAAGCGTGAATAGAAGGAGACAGGTACCTGAAAGGATGAAAGTGAAGTTGGATTTTGTGATTAAATTCCTTTTTCCTTCTCCAACAGGATCGTTTCATGAGAGTCCTTTACCATCAAGGATATTTGTCTACACGTGATTTAAAGGTGTTCATAATCTTCGCCTCATAAATTGGTGGCCGTCTGCTTGAGACTGTAAATTCTTCTTCTCTTCTTGTCACGGGATTTCCCGGTCACGGTTTGATTTAGGCAGAGCTGGACGGTGGTGAGTTAAAGCGGCGTTGCCTCTCCATAAAACGCTGGGTCTGCTGGGCCTGCAGCGTCCGCCCTCCACCGCGCACGAGCAAATCGACGTAAAACAAGGAACGTGTGTATATATGTGTGTTACTGTCATGAGCTAGCGTCTGGGAATGATGACTGCATGAAAACTATATGCGCGCGAGTGTATATATATATATATATATATATATATATATATATATATATATATATATATATATATATATATATATACACACACACACTATTTCTTACTATATTGTGTGTCCACAAGAATAAAGAACAATGGACTGACGCTCCTTAGAAGCCACACCCAGCCGCCTGACTCCTAAAACCTCTGACATAAATATTTAAGATGAAAACAGGAAATACCGAGATGATGTAAGAATGTAAGGAAGGAACACGAAGGGTTAAAGGAAAAAAAAAAAGGTGTGGGTGAACTGCATGTGAATATGGAATGATGGGGAGCTGTGGAGGGGAATATGAATGGGGCAATGGGTCATGGGTAGATATATGAGGAATGTCAGAGAAGGGAGTGATGAGGAGGGAGTGATGAGGAGGGAATGTTGAGGAGGGAGAAAAGGTCACGTCTCTAAGGATAGCCAGTTGGGGTAGAAAGCGAGGTGGCTGAAGGGGCCGTTCTAATGAGATCTGCGAAGGGTTCGATGAGACTATGGGGTGCTAAATGAATCCCATGATGAGGAAAATGAGGTTATCATGGGTTGAGAATAAAGGTGTAAAGCATTTAAGAGGAACAAAGTGATGGCACAGACGTAGGCATGGTTCTGAAAGTGTGACAACACATTACATACATATCTACAGGTCCGAGGGCTACAGTGAGGTAGCCAGGGACAGATCTATGAGAAGTACTGGGGAATGGGGAGGGAGGGAGGGAATAAGCATGATGATTAAATGAATATATGTGAGGGCCATACGAGGCCAAGAAGGTAAATGAGGCAAAGATAATCTCATTTATGAGGAGAAAATTGGAAATAACTGCAAGAGAGCATGTAAGTGGGAAGGTAACGAGAAACATGAGAATTTATGAGGAGATCTAAGGCCGGAGAACTCATGAGAACCACGTAAGTGAGGAGGTTGAAAGAGAATGAGAGAATGGGCCTGGGTAACCATGAGTAGTGAGGGAGAGTAGATGGATGATCCCCTAGTAATCGTGAAAGTGAGAGCGAATGTTCAAGGTGAGAGAGAGAGGAGAGGGGGGGGCAGAGTGAGAGTGATCAGGGGTAAGCCTCAACGACCCATAAAACATCTATAAAGATATTTTGGTTCTCCTCTCCCATAAAACCCGAGGCAAGGGGCGCCATGCCCCCGTTCCGCTGACCCCCTCCCCCTCCCGTCACCCCCCTTCTTCTCCCTGCTGCGAACCATATATATATATATATATATATATATATATATATATATATATATACTAGAGTGAATGTCATGTTTGTCTTGTTATCCTAAACATCACGTTTGGTTAAGTTAGGTTAGGTTAGGTTAGGTTAGGTTAGGTTAGGTTAGGTGTATTGTAAACAACATTCAATGTTTTCCACTCCCTCCTCCTCCTCCTTCTTCTTCCATCTCCTCACCAACTCACCAGGAGCGACTCACCATCTCCTCTACCCGTCATTCAACTCACACACCTCACCCCTCCATCCCTTCCACCCTCCACCTCTTGTTACTGTGAGCGTGCGTACCGTCATCCAGCCACCCACCACCGCCTCTACCACATGACTTTGAACTCCAGTTATTGCGAATCACGTGCCCACTCACCCAAGCCGGCCATTGCGAATATCACAGGCGTTTTCGCAAATGATATTTGCATATTTCCTCTATTGCGAATCTCACTTCCACTAACCAACCAACCCCCCACCCCGCACTCCACCCCGTCCTAGTAAATATACTGATTCCATTATCACAGTCTTTTCCTCTTCTCTCTCTCTCTCTCTCTCTCTCTCTCTCTCTCTCTCTCTCTCTCTCTCTCTCTCGCTGATACTTTAATCTTATATTCTTTTTTTTTCAGTATTCCGCAGCGAATCCGTGTGTGTGTGTGTGTGTGTGTGTGTGTGTGTGTGTGTGTGTGTGCGTGTGTGTGTGTGTGTTTCATTATTCAATATTGACCACAATCACAGCACCACAAACTACAAAGTTTTTACCATTACCACAGTTGCTCGGGGTAACTACATCAGTCATTTCTCATATAACCTTTCATTCTCATAATCTTTTAAGTACTTACGTTTCTTTTTTTTTCTATCAAGTAATACATTCACCTTTTAAATCTCGTATGCAACTCTCTCATCAGCTGCACAACGTAGATAATAATCACGATAAAAAAAGTAATAAATGTCTCATTAGTTCAAGACTTGAGCCAGTCGACAGGCTTATAAACCAAAATCATATATATATACATATATATATATATATATATATATATATATATATATATATATATATATATATATATATATATATACATATATATATATACATATATATCATATAATCCCCCCTCCATCGTGTATATCACACTTCCTGTAATCATGTATGTGGCACAAATCACACGTGCGTAGCGACTCAGTAATGCGCTGAATCGATTCTTTGAATGCACCGGTGCACGACCATGATGAAATATGCACGTAAATACGACCGCAGAGTTAAAGGATACGTCTCACGCGAAGCCTCCTTCACAGGAACATAGGATTATCGCCTTTCTACTGGGGGATAAACTGTTCACTCCTCCTCCTCCTCCTCCTCCTCCTCCTCCCCGACGAACGAACCCTTGAGCAAATACGACCCTTGACCTGACCCTCAGGAAAGGATTCGGGAGGGTCAAGAAGTCACGGCCATCATGCCCAACGGTCGTACCGTCGTGCTCAAGAGGGGGTCGTAACGTCGTCTCAGGTGGGGGGGGTCGGTCTCTTGCCGTCGTGCTTATGTGCCGTAACGTCGCGTCCAGTGGCCAGCAGAAACGTATGAGGTCCTTCTTCCCTCCGACAAGATCTTCCACCGGAACTCCGTTGCCTTCAGCCACGGCAAGCGCTCCCCTACACCCAACACCAAAGGTTGAAAAGATTTTGCCAAGGCTGATAAATTCTTTTTTCTATAAAGGTTAATACATATATATATATATATATATATATATATATATATATATATATATATATATATATATATATATATATATGATCCTCAGCGAAGGAACTTGCATCTAACCTGTACAAATAATTCTTTGCCCATTAAGACACTACTCTTGGGTTAAAGCAATAATCAATAAACTCAGGACTTCCAACTTCTTTCTTAACGGATTAAAAGCTAAAACCCTTCTTTCCCAGAGTGTGCGACAGCGGAAATGAGACCAGAATGCATTTTCCGCTTCATCCTTTCCTATAAAACTTCCTAATCAGTGTATATACTCCCAATACTACATGGTGTTCTTCCTTGATAATTGTATTCATGTTGGCTGTGCGTCAGGAGGGAAGGAACCCCTTTAATTTCCTTTCCTTTCTCCTTACGTCGTCCACTGGTAGGTCGGGAGGAGTCCTTGCTGAACTATCCTCTCTCTCTCTCTCTCTCTCTCTCTCTCTCTCTCTCTCTCTCTCTCTCTCTCTCTGTATCTGCACTGCAGGATATTCTTCCTATATCCTGCAGCAGATAACCTCAACACACACACATACACACACCATCAGGCGTTCTATCATCTATCTCTCTCCCCCCCACATTAAGAGCGTTCGCATACCCACAGTGAAACCATTTATAGACACTCAACCATTCGAGTTACGATCCAAACCACCGAGGGAGCTACAAACCTCCTTCACAACATCTAAACCAGAGATCTGAACAAACTCGCGCCTCACACACACACACGCACTACGACATCTAAGACACCACTAAACCAGTGTGTCAAGCATACCAAACCACCCTCACAATAGGTTGCCTTTCCCACCTCCCATCAGGTGTCCCCATCGCCTCGTTCTACGTTGGGGTGGGGTGTAATGGTGATAATGGTGGTGGATTAGGCTAATGGGTTTCCCAGGCTGCTTCCCAGTAGATACTTAACGGTCGCGCAGTCAAGGACGCATGCGCATAAACGCGCGCATAAATGCAATGCAGTCCCGGGCTAAGCTCTGGGGCGCATGCAGTGGCGAGGACAGGAATAGCACGCAACACATACACACACACAACACACACACACAAGCAAATTTTACCAGGAATTCAAGCAAAACAGGATGAAAGCAATCATAAACATCGTACAATCACATGCAAGCAACTGCGCGGGGGGGGAGGCCTTAGAGCATACAAATAACATCATAACTCTAAAATTCAATGAAAAGAGGATCGCATGCACCAAAGCATACCTTCACTCGACCACGAATACACGAAAGTAATTACGAGTGAAACCCGAGATGCACGAATGCGTAAACGGACTGGATCGTACCTTGACAGTAACGTATACATCATATAAGCACACCGGACCACATGTACACGAATATGTGTCCATAAAGAGATCTCGAGAACTTTAGTGAAAGCACGAATACCTAAAAGCATTCGTGAAAACACGAATATTTATATATATATATACACATTCATTGGACGATGAGTTAACTCAGGAAAGTCGCACACAGGGGCCGAGGTAGAGCTCCTTCTTAGTTCGTGAATGTCCCTCCCTTAACAGCTAACGAATGACTTCGCTTGACCTACGAAAGTTCACTGCCCTGACTCACGGATGAGCGTGAGTCTGCCTCCTCCTCCTCCTCGCCACCACCACGTGGCTCAGCAGACAGCAGCAGCAGCAGTGGCGGGTGTCTTCGTCTCGCTAGACTCATGACTCACACCCTCGACTTCGAAGGGCGGCTAATTTCCTGCAGGTTCGTGAGACATTATGGTGCGCCCTCCTCCCCTCCTCCCTCCCAACCTGTCAGGGAGCAGAGGGAGGCAGCAGAGAGAGGCGGGGGATGAGAGAGAGAGAGAGAGAGAGAGAGAGAGAGAGAGAGAGAGAGAGAGAGAGAGAGAGAGAGAGAGAGAGATCGGGGTTGGACTACGCCGCCTTCAGTCAGACCGGGTCTTGTGTATGGGACTGGTGGCCAAGAGAGAGAGGCATGTTTGTAAGCCAGGTTGTTACCCGGGCGGTCATGACGCTTATATATCCAACATGCGGAGGCATCCGCTGGACCTCTGGATGTGCAGGAGGTCACCACTTCTGTAGGCTTCACTACGCAGGGAGTGAGTAATGGGAGGAACAGTACCCTGCAGGGCCCTCGCTGCGGAGGGAGGGTAGAGATTGCAACATGACAAATGCAAGACAAATGCAAGACCTACAAATGTCGATGTGGATCAACAACAAACCTAATATCTGTGCTCGACATACTCAGCATTCCTACAACCTTCCGTGCAACGAAACCTACAACCGAATAAAAAAAGCCTTCTTCTCCAATCAACTGTGGCCAGAAACCCTAAACCAGTCCACGGATCTACAACTTTGGAACGAGACGATTCTAAACGAGACGATTCTAAACATCCCCGTTTCTATCTCGTCTAATTAGAGATCCTTTATGTTTGCTTTCAAGCAAAGACAACCCAGCCATTCAATCTAATGAGTTAAGTTGTTTGCAGGAGCAGTTACAGTTACTCCCTCCTTCCCCCCACCCCCCCTAACAACACTCAACCACCCACCCACACCCACACACACACACACACACACGAACAGATCCCCCCTCCCCTCCTGGCAGGCACATCCTCCTCCAACCATCCCCTCCTCCCCCTTGTTAAACAATATACACTGTTTCCTATTTATACCCAAATTACTCGGAGTTAACGAGCCCCCACGCTCCCTGGAGACCAAACTGACATCCTGGCGTGGTAAACTCAGCCTCAGGCTCCATATTGACTTTATAGCCACTAACATTATGATCATTATGAATCCTAAACTTTGAGCAGCCTAATTAACCCCGTGAGCACGACGTTACGACCCTTGAGCACGACGGTACGACTCTTGTAGGGTGTGTGTGTGTGTGTGTGTGTGTGTGTGTGTGTGTGATGATGTACTAGCCTCTGACGCTGACCCTTTGAGAGAGATGAGGTCAGAGGCCTTGAAAGGGGAGGGGGGGTGGGGGAGGCAGGGGCATCATCCTATCTAAGGGTCGTATATCGACGTCCTCAGGGGTAGTGCCGTCGTTTCCCAAAGGGTCGTACCGACGTACACAAGGGGAGTACCGTCGTTTCCCAAAGGGTCGTATCGTCGTACTCAAGGGTAGTACCGTCGTTCCCGAAGGGTCGTACCGACGTACTCATGGGTAGCACCGTCGTGCCCGAAGGGTCGTACCGACGTACTCAAGGGGAGTACCGTCGTTTCCCGAAGGGTCGTATCGTCGCGCTCAAGGGTAGTACCGTCGTTCCCGAAGGGTCGTAACGTCGTACTCAAGGGTAGCACCGTGGTGTTGGTGCTCAAGGGTCGTACACCACCGCGCACTAAGAAACTTAGATTAACGACGGTCGTGTAAATGTTTGGATGGTGCACCAACAGGGCAGACAGACCCAGTTAGGGCGCGCCTCCACTGTGCCGTGTACAGATAATTAGAATCAACAATGACTGAATTAACAATTAATGCATTAAAACGGAGAGGGATAGGCAGACTCATTAAGGGAGGAGAGTGGAGGGAGATAATAGGAAGTTCTTCCACGTAACGTCTCGCACGCCGTTGAAAAAAAAATAAAAACGCTCATAAAGGAAGAGGCGAACACGTGTACTCCTGAGTGCGGACGGCGGTGACCATGTCATCAAAGCTGGGTGGATGGGGGAAGGTCAAGTGTTTGCTGCCTCACGCTGAGTGTATCGTCGCACACGCAGGTGCTCCACGCCAGTCGAGGTGTGTGTGGAGGGGGGTGAGAGACATGGCTGTGAGATCGCCTCGAGTAATACGAGATGGCTGAATGTTTACTCTCGGTGAGAGTATCGAGGCTGCAGACTAACAGGATTCTCATCTGGGGTAAAGTCTCAACCCTTAAGTGCGTCAATAACATGATACTCTGATCTCACTGGTGTTACATATACCATGCATCTAAAAGGACTTTTAAACATCTTATTCATTACACGGATTCGGAAACGTATCAAATCCGAGATGAGTTCGGCAAGCAAAGGTCGAAATGCCGTTCAGCTATATACCTATTAGAACAGCAAACCTGAGGCATCGTTCCACCGTGCTCAGGGGTCGTACTGTCGCAATCAAAGGTTGGATCATCGTCCCCAAGGGTCGTAACGACGTGCTCAAGGGTCGTACCGTCGTGCACAGGGGTCGTAACGTCGCAGTCAAGGGTCAGATCATCGTGTTCAAGGGTCGTACCGTCGTGCTCAAGGGTCGTACCGTCGTGGTTCAAGGATCGGATCGCTATGCATAAGGTAATTAACTCACAATCACCATAAAGGCTCGACAGTGAAACGGGATACAGTCCTCTATCTGGTCAGGCAGGATGAGTGGGCCTCCTCCCTCATTTCCAATGGATACCCGACACAGGCTCTCTGATCACGCAAGCCTCGCTGATGACGTGGCCACCAACAGCTTCTTGTGAACTGTTCCTCACGCCATCAACACTCCCAACACCAGCCCGGGGCGAGAGCCAAGGTACAGGTCAAGTTATACGCAGGAATACAACGCGCACCGCTGAGATTTGTTTGGGCTTGACCTGCGGCGAGGTATCGCCCCCTGCAGAGCCATCTGGCGGCGATATCCAGTCAGCGACGTGGTCTAGCCAACTCTAAGCGGCACGTAGCCACCTATCATCACCATGTCGCCGACTCGTGGACGAAATAAAAGCCAACATCGCGTCGGAAACACACATCCCCCCCCCCAAAAAAAAAAAAACAGGGCGTGGTAGAAAAAAGTACATGTTAGCGATCCCGTGTCAACTTCCAGTCTCGAGACCTGGAAAGGACATCACACCAGTCCCGAGAGAGAGAGAGAGAGAGAGAGAGAGAGAGAGAGAGAGAGAGAGAGAGAGAGAGAGAGAGAGAGAGAGAGGGGCGTGCACAAGCAAGCCAGCCCTCATTACCTTGACAACCGTCCGTGATAAAAGCGAGAGGGAGGCGTGTGGACACCCTGGCGTCTAATGAATGCCCAACGAGACAAAACCATCTAATAAGCACCTAATTTCCCTCTCCCCGCTATCAGGCGCCGACAGCCGACTCCACGACATTTCAGGCCTGGCTATTGTACACAATTGAGGTGGGGGGGGGGGCGCTTGGGGGGTGGGTGGGCCAGGAGGAGGAGGAGGAGGAGGTGGGAGGAGGGAGAGGATCAGGTCCAAGTTAGTGGAAGTGGGAGGGAAGGTGAGGCAGGGAGGGGGGGAACTTGTGGGAGATTTAGAGAAATTGTTCAAGAACAATTTCGAAATAGTTCACAGAAATTATTGGGGAAGTTGAACACATAAAAAAAAAAGAGAGGTATATTGGTCGTCTTTTAAATGACGTCTGACTAAGTTTAATCTATCATCATTATCATTATAATATCCCCATATTAGGTATATCTCTCACATACCACATATTAGGTATATCTCTCACATACCACATATTAGGTATATCTCTCACATACCACATACACTGACTGAGGTATTTTACCAAGGATGCATCACTATATGGTTCTAAACTCTCCTGGGATCCATACTTAAGAATGTTGATGACACCGAGGTAAACACTTGGTGGCCACGTCACCTTCATCCAAGGAGAGAGAGAGAGAGAGAGAGAGAGAGAGAGAGAGAGAGAGAGAGAGAGAGAGAGAGAGAGAGAGAGAGAGAGTGCAAAGAACTTGAGGAAGCAGGGCCTGACAGGGGAACCACTCCCAGTGACAGGCCCTCATTGAACGAAGACAACAGCCAGGGAGCCATTCTGGCCCTCTGTCTATTGATGTATTGCCAGCAGCAGTAGCAGTGGGGGGGGGGGGGGAAGATGCTGCTCCCGTTAATAAGAAAGAAATTTACCCCTCCTCCCCCGCCACCACCTCTTGCCTGAAGTTCGCCTTCTGACGGGGGTAAAAAAAAAAAAAAAAAAAATGGGGTTTGTTAAAGGAAAGGTGCGGTGGTGGTGGTGATGGTGGTGGTGGGGGGGAAGAGATGGTGTATGGGAGAGGGGGAGGTAGGGTGGTGGAGATATAGTAAGGGAGAAAATGTTATGAGTGAGAGGAATCAAAGATGGGGGGGGAGGGAGAATGAGGGGGAAGGTAAGGAGGAGAACATAGAAACACACAAGAATAAGACGGAAATATGAGAGAGAGAGAGAGAGAGAGAGAGAGAGAGAGAGAGAGAGAGAGAGAGAGAGAGAGAGAGAGAGAGAAACCTACAAGTTAGAGATAGAAAAAACAGGAAGTTGGAGAGCGTCAGGGCTTGTGTGTTTGCGGGTTGAGGGAGAGAGGTGGATAAACTTCAAGATGAATGAAAGGGGAAAAAAATATATATTCTTGTTAATTATGGAACGCGAGGCGAAGGGAGAGAGTGAAAAAGTATTAATTGGCAGCAGAGAAGCGTGAAAATGAAAGGTGGTGGGCAGCAGTGAGTGTGAAGGGAGTAGGGAAGAGTGGAGTGTGAGAGGGGTGCCAAGGGTTGAAGGGGGGGGGGAGGGCGAAAGGAGTGTAGCGGAGTGAGAGGAGGTTAACGCTGACGCAAACACCAGACAGACAGACAGACAGACAGACAGACAGGTAAATGAGACCCCAAGATGATGAAGGGAGGGGTAAAGGAATTACGTGGGACGTAAAAGAAAGAGATGATAAAGAAGGGAAGAATAAGAACGTAAGATAAGTCTGTGGAAGTGATAGAAGAAGGATATGTAGAGAAGGAAAGTGAGGATGGATGGAGATATGGATGAAGGAGAGACAGACAGACAGAAAAAAGAGAGGAATTACTGGAATCAAAGCGAAGATGTAGCAGACAAAAATGACAGAGAGTAACAAAGAAAACGAAAACAAAGAGAGAACAATTCAAACCAACACATCAAATAAAACACAAGTAAAACAAGAAAAATAAGGGGAAAAATGGTGCATTAATACGCGAAGCACAATAATTAAATGACGAAAGAAAAATGACGGAAGATAGAAAATACGAATGACAGAGAAAAGACGGGGGAGAACGGAAAACGGAGGGTGGGTTGGGAGGTTGGTAATGAACCATATAGTGAACCAGCGATGATGATGATACTGTATTTCTTGGGCTAGAGGCAGGGAGGAGGGGAAGAAACAGGGAGAGGATGGGGTGGGTGGGGGGAAATGGAACGGGAGGGGATGGATATGGCAGGGAGGGAAGCGAGGGTGGGGAGGAGGGTGATTAGGGGAGTAAAGTACCTTTGTGTGGGAGAGGGAGGAGGAGGAGGGGGGGTGTAAGGGAGGATATAATGAGATCCTGGGAGAGAGAAAATGAGAAAGGGAGAGGAAATAACTAGATAATTGAAGGTGAGGGGAAGGCAGGCATGGGAGGGAGGGAGGGAGGGAGGGAGGAGAGATCAGTGAGTTACTGGGAGAGGGAGGGGGGGAAGGTGGTGTAGGCAGAGAGAGAGAGAGAGAGAGAGAGAGAGAGAGAGAGAGAGAGAGAGAGAGAGTCAGTGCCACGATTACAAAATGACTGAGAAAGCAGCTTTTAGCACGGCAGGACAAGGGAGACAAAGGGAAAAGAGAGTGAGAAAAAAGAGGGAGGGAGGAAGGGAGGCAGGGAGGAGGGAGAGAGAGAGAGAGAGAGAGAGAGAGAGAGAGAGAGAGAGAGAGAGAGAGAGAGAGAGAGAGAGAGAGAGAGAGAGTAGAGACTCAGCAATATAGAGGAGAAGCCATATCAACCTCGTTATTATTAATGAGATCATTACCAAATGGACATGACAATCATATTAGTAGAAATGGCCAGAGAATGGCTGGCTGATGCTGGCTTCATTATACGACGCGTTGGTCGTTCAACACAATATCTTGTTATTGTCACGAAGGATCCGGGACGCCCAGGGTTTTTTTTTTTTCTTCTCTTAGGGGGAGGGGGACAGGAGGCACCACTGTGGTATGGGCAAGGGGTGGTGTGTGTGTGTGTGTGTGTGTGTGTGTGTGTGTGTGTGTGTGTGTGTAAGGGGGAAGGAGGAGGAGGGGGGGAGGGGACGCTGAGTAATCTGTCTGTGCAGCAAGAATCGTGGTTAGAGAGAGAGAGAGAGAGAGAGAGAGAGAGAGAGAGAGAGAGAGAGAGAGAGAGAGACGCACACACTCTGTCACCGGTAAAGGCATCATCTAATGAGCCGCCCCCTGCCTCCCTCCTCCTCCGTGTTTAGTTATGATCTCTCAGCGTTTAATAGCATTTACCTTTCCTCACAGAGGTAGAGCACACAGTTCTCCGCTCGCCTCTGTTGACTTTATATTACCGGTATTATCCTATTTGCTTTAATAATCAACAGCTAATTGCATTGCTGAAGTACAGCTCACATTTGCATATGCAGACAGACGTCTACCCAGGGAAAAAAAAATTTCTTTCCACAAGCTACGTCCTGTGTTTCGGGGGTTGACGGATACCACACCCCCACACACACCCAAGGGTGACGTGGTTTCGTGGGTGATTCTCGTACGTCGACTAACGTTGCTTTGACGATGCGCCGGGGCAAGACAGTGGTGAATGCTGAGTTCCCACCCCTACCCCCCTTCCTAACGTGGAGGGAGGATCCGATTCTGTATTCCGGTTTTAAATAGAGGATTGACAAGAGGTTTGTGTTCCATGAAAGGGAGAAAAAGAAATATATATGCATTGACCGTGCAATACACTGTACCACGTAGGAGGAGAAAAGAATATATACGGAATGACACGAGAGGATCCCTTAAACCCTCTTCCCGAAGGTTGGGTAGGGGTGGTAAAACAAAAGAAGAGGGGATTCGATCCTTTATCCTAAGTAAGCAGAGCCTGATCGCTTGTGCTACGTGAAATGAGAATGGATTCTGATCCTCTATCTAATGGAATGGACGGGTTAGGATAAACTCCTCTGATCCACATGAGACGGCAAAGTTTAATCTTTATTGTCGCGATAAAAAGGTGCCATACTGCTAATAAAGAAAATACATAATTAAAAGAATATACACATAATCTCGTCTTCTTTCGGGGTACTGGACCTCCATTTTCTACGACACATAGCAAAATCTTCAGATCTCTCATCTGGAAGAGACGCCCGTCTCGGGGCCGCTGTCCACGTGAAACAGTAATTTCCGATTCCTTTCTCAGGGAGAGACAACAGAATCTGATCGTCTATCAGCATGAGACAAAGGGTTTTAATCTCCTATTCCCACATGACACAAATGGTAGCGATCCTCTCCCTCCCCTGGCAAATAAAAAAGGTTACTTCCTCAATCAAGGAAGGAGAATGAGAGGAAATATTATATATATATATATATATATATATATATATATATATATATATATATATATATATATATATATATATATACCTACGTAGCCTTTGAGCCCATGATAAATAGAGAGAGGGTAACGTACGAGCTCCAGTAGGAAGGAGAGAGAGAGAGAGAGAAACCTGTATGAAACTGCAGAAAAGAAACAGGCCTCTCTCTCTCTCTCTCTCTCTCTCTCTCTCTCTCTCTCTCTCTACCCTCTATTCCCCATGAAACACCAGGCTTTGAATCCCCTATCCCCGTGACACAATAGGTCTTGATCCCATATCCCGCGTGATGGTGAGGGTGTGTGTGTGTGTGTGTGTGTTGGTGGGGTGTTGGGGGTTTCGAACCCGTATCTTCTGTGAGGCTGGTGTTATCACCGTTCCCCCCTCTTCCCCCCACCAACCATTACATTACGTCGAGCTGGTCACTTTTCCGCACAATTGACGCTACATTGTGTACGTGGGAGAGAGGGAGGGAGAGGGGGAGGGATAGAAAGGGGGCTAGCCGCGGCATGGGAGGCAGGGGCTAGGGGTAGAGTGGAGGAGGATAGAGACGGGGAGTGAGTGCCTAGGCTTGGTATGTTGCGTGTGTGTGAGAGAGAGAGAGAGAGAGAGAGAGAGAGAGAGAGAGAGAGAGAGAGAGAGAGAGAGAGAGAGAGAGAGAACACATATCTAGAACGAGTTTTTGCTAAAACATGGCGAGACAGAGAAAAACAGACGAAACAAGATCAAGAAAGCGAGGAAGAGTGACAAAGAGGAGGAGGGGAGAGAGAGAGAGAGATAGGAAGAGTGACAAAGAGGGGGAGAGAAAGAGGAGGCAAGAGAAAGTGGAAGAACCAGAAAAGAGAAGGAAAACAATGCCTCAGGTAAGAATACATTCATACTTGTATATTCATGACCTACCTTAAACCCCCCCCCCCCCCCCGATAACTCAGTTTATGATAAATCCGTAAATGCATTATACCAATTCAATACAAAAGCGAACAACCCGATCAGGAGCAGCAATATTCCCTCGACTTCACACGGGAAATTTCCTTCTTCTTTTACATTACAGTCCGGTTGGTCACGGTACCAGTGAGGAAATGCTGGATGACCAATCAATCTTTGACCTAACACATGAATTAAGATTTATTTTCATCCCTCTATTGGCCTCCTGCAGAGCCCAGGCAACCAGCCACGTCTTCCGGGCGGGAACACAGGTCAAGAAATGGGGTGGTAGAGGACGTATGGGTTCGTGGTGTGAACACAGGGCAACTAACGAGTAAATATGAAGATACACAGACAGATAGATAGATAGAGATATAGGCAGACTATTGAAATAGATAAGTATAAAAGAGGG
This sequence comes from Panulirus ornatus, assembly GCF_036320965.1. NCBI lineage: Eukaryota > Metazoa > Arthropoda > Malacostraca > Decapoda > Palinuridae > Panulirus > Panulirus ornatus. The sequence continues at coordinate 23,744,753 of NC_092260.1, read as the reverse complement.
TCATTCAGAGAAAACCTCAAATACAAGTCAGAGATCAAGCTACTTTTCTTTCTAATCTTCATCAATTGAAATGCTATCTGGTGAACGAGTGTGGTGTGTGTGTGTGTGTGTGTGTGTGTGTGTGTGTGTGTGTGTGTGTGTGTGTGTGTGTGTGTGTTGTGTGTGTGTATATACTTGCTGGTTGTCCATCAAGTATAATGCGACCACTGTGTCTTGTAAGCACAACGTCTCACATGTGAGAAAGACACACGACACACCACCTACCACTTCAGGGAAGATGCGAGTCAAGAAATGATGGACGCCTGAGTCATATATCAGTAATAATCACCCACTCGTCACTGATCATAAGTGTCGATAACCACACCCACTCGACACCTCAATCAAATGGCTACACCAAAATCGACACTTCATTTCGTAACTTTAGCAGTGAACAATCCACTCGATATTGTAGGTACAGTTCGAAACACGGGTCGAACGCCATTCCTGTCCTGATGAGTTTAAAGGCCTTTCTCTCTTTGGTTCTAACGACGTCGACGGCAATCGACACACACACACACACACACACACACACACACACACATACCCAAACTAGCGACGAAAACCTCTTTGGCAGTCGCTTGACCGGTCGATGGCAATCGACACCGAGAGTTTCAGAATCACTAGGTCAATTACCCTGGTTAATTAGACATCAGTGTGATCATTAAGGGAAGACGACGATGAGTCCCCCCCTTTGGCGAACGTCTCTTCTAAATTTCTCGAGCTTAAATTTTGATTTAGAGGTCAACTTACCTAATTCTTAATCTTTTTGAAGCCCGAAAAAATTTTTTGAAGCCCAAAAGTTTAACTTTGGATGTTGGTAAATGGATTTTTTTTTCCTTCTACGTTTTACCCTGAATGAGAAATGCGATACTCACGAGGAAATAAGTAGGAGTAAAACACACACACACACACACACACACACACACACAGAAACACACACACACACACACACATACACACACGCCTCCTTCCCTCCCCTCCATTTTCCCTCCTCCCCCTAAGCCTTGCCTCCTGCTGTTTGCTGCTGTTTCCGCTATTGCTGCAGCTGCTGCTGCTCCCGCTGCACCAACTCTCGCATACATTACAATCCTATTATAAGATGAAGACGGAAGCCACAGCGGCGACACTGTATATGCCACATGTCCAGTGTGTATTACTTGTGTGTAAGTTATGCGTCCATATTTCATATCTCTGTATTGCCCCTTGTGTATCGTATGGCCATATTGCCTCGTATGTACTCCATAAGCATATCTAAGATACTTACACATTAATGTTTATATCTTCTGGATATTTCCCTCGTGTTTATATCATATATGGATGAGCAAATTATGTATACTTCATCACCATAGATTGTACTGTGAACAAACATTCCAGTAATGTCAATCCATAACAGTATATATATATATATATATATATATATATATATATATATATATATATATATAGAGAGAGAGAGAGAGAGAGAGAGAGAGAGAGAGAGAGAGAGAGAGAGAGAGAGAGAGAGAGAGAGAGAGAGAGAGAACAGAGAAAAAAGAAAACCTTGACAAACAAATGCACACCTACATATTCCAATTTTCAAAGGAGTGCATTTATCACCAGCACCTGTACGCCGGCCCATGGCATTGCCACAGTTCACGCCACCCATGGCTGGCTACGTCACCGCGCGCGTGTGTGATTCACTCGCGCACGACGTACATACAACACACATACAACGTACATTCATCCCACACACATGAGCTCAGGGAAAATGGCGAGAAAAATAACGGCGTGGTAAGATTCACCGACCTCGTTCCTTATAGTCCTTCTACAAGCATGGGTTCCACGCCTGTGTGTAATAGGCGATAATTTTTCCTATAGACTCCGCTGATAGGATCTGATACCCTCATCTCCGCCGACCTCCCCTGCGGGCGCGCAAGACGAGGACCGGGTCCTGGCCTGGTCAACTTGGGCAAGCTGTTACACTACCAGCCCTGGGGAAAGTAATTTTTGGCTCCTGTGTTATTCGAGAGGTTATTCATGCTCTCTCTCTCTCTCTCTCTCTCTCTCTCTCTCTCTCTCTCTCTCTCTCTCTCTCTCTCTCTCTCTCTCTAAGAGGAAGAGGATATGCTTTTTCATCTTCGTAGTATTTTGCTGTGCTGACGATATAACAATTTTCCCCAGTGGACTCATTGGAAAATATATATATACATATATATATATATATATATATATATATATATATATATATATATATATATATATATATATATATATATATATATATATATATATACATACAGTTTTGTAATCATTTTCTTGCACTGGCCTTTCGCTGGAGCCGGGGAGGCTGGCTGGAGGAGGGTGGGGGGGAGGGGGTGGCCCGAATAAGATGGCCATTTTCTCAATATGGCCAAGAGACGCCAGGCCACCAAATCTAATTTCATGGGTGGCGGAGACAAGGCTCGCTGGACCAAGGGCCGGTATTCCAGAGCCCCAACCCCCCTTGACTATAGCCAGGACCATCAACCTTATCGCAATAAGCAATCACTCCGGGGGGGAAGAAAATTACATAAAAGTCCAATGCTGAAAAAAAAACACGTAAACATTAAGATTTTAAGATGCTTTAGAAACGCTTTTTCTCCTTAAATTCTTTGAGTATTAGGATCCAGTGATACACTACGAGATCTAAATTGATGGTTCAGTAAGTTAAGCAACTGCAAGGAGAGGAAAAAGAAAACAGAGCAACTGTACCGAACCTGTAATAGGGTTCTCCACTGGTGAACAAGATGGCTGCCTGGCTCTCATGGACCAGATATAATGCAAAATATGGCCGTGAAAAATCTACAGGTGACAAACACAGACGACGACAAGACTGAGGCTCCTGAGGGGGAGCCGAAGGGGAGGAGGGCGCAAAGGGTGAGTATTGTAATGGTATTTGTAGGGTGAGGGTGGGAGGTTTTTGTAGGGTGAGGGTGGAATGGTGTTTGTTGGGTGAGGGTAGAATGGTGTTTGTAGGGTGAGGGTGGAAGGTGTTTGTAGGGTGAGGGTGGAATAGTGTTTGGAGGGTGAGGGTGGGAGGTGTTCGTTGGGTGAGGGTGGGAGGTGTTCGTTGGGGTGAGGGTGGGCAGTATCTGCAGTGTGAAACAGACCCTAACCTCTACTCCAACATCAGCTATACTCTGACCAGGACACTTAAATCAGGGTGGAGGACAGGAGGAAGAACACACGAAAGAGAAGTTTCTCCTCTCTTCTTTTCTCATTTTCTCTTGCTTTCTCCAGAGGTCATGAAAGGAGACAAGCCGAGTTCAGGACGCGCGGGGTGGGAGGTGGAGGGACTGCAGCTGGGTCAAAGAAGCTTGTGCTAAACGTCTGGAGTAGCTTCTGAGAACACACACACTGCTCTCTCTCTCTCTCTCTCTCTCTCTCTCTCTCTCTCTCTCTCTCTCTCTCTCTCTCTCTCTCTCTCTCTCTCTCTCTCTCTCTCTATCTATCTGTGTGCGGTTATAAGCATGCAAACATAAATCGGTATACCCTACCACAAAGGCACCACCCCTACCACCGCCACCACACCACTACCAACGCAGCATCGCCACTACCACTACACCACCACTTCACCACCATCACCACCACCACACCACCACCATCACAGTGGGCAGGTTACACATTGCTCCTCGGGGACTCTGCCAAATTCTGTCACTTCTCACCTTGTCAGAACTTCCCGCCTATTTTCTATATTATTTTTTCTCTACCTCGGTGGTGAGAGGAAGAAGAGGGAGTAGGAGAGGGAGGGAGGAGAGAGAGAGAGAGAGAGAGAGAGAGAGAGAGAGAGAGAGAGAGAGAGAGAGAGAGAGAGAGAGAGAGAGAGAGAGAGAGCAGGAGGAGGAGGAGGAGGAGGGAAAGGTGAAGAAGGATTAGCGCAATTAACGTAATTACTAAGCTTGTGAAGCCTTACGAGTAAATGTAAAAGTGTGCGAGTGAGCAAACTGGAGAAAAATAGTTATATTTTTGTACTGAGGAGAGCAAAGTTTCCACGAAAAATGGAAGGGCGACTGCAGTGTGTCTCGCCCCCAACATCAACCTTAAATACCTATATGCCAAGACCCATTTGAGATCAGCTTGAGAATGTACCAGTTACTGACTGACTGAGTTTGGCTAACTTTGGTCGGGTTGAAACGGACAAGAGGCAAAAAGAAAAAGAAAATAATTCTAATTTTCAGTAGCCTTTGACATGGTCGCCACGAATTCGTCGCTGGCATTATAAGAGGGATGTAGAAAGACATCTCTGTGTCAAATTTCATGAACAGCGAGTTAATATATGGCCAAGTAATGATGAAAGAGGTGTGTGTATTTTTTAGAACTCTGACGGCCTAAAGAAAGGCCACAAATTCTAAACTCAAAAAATTCATGCTAGCACTGACTGAGTGGGACACACACACACAAAAAAGAACTCTTGGGTTAAGCCAAATTTCACGACCATTGGCTGAAGAATGACCGAGCAATGTCAAAAAAAAAAAAAAAGGGACAATTAGTGATCTCTGATCTTAAGTGAATAGCCGAATCCGCTCAACTCGTTAGCGTTTTCTAGAGGCATCGTGTGGCAACCGTAGAAAAGTATCGGTAAAGACAGTGTTATGTCTTCGTGAACTGAAAACGACTGGAGAAACAACACATAACAAACGTATTTTTCTTTTTCTTTTTTTTTTGGACGGGGGGGGGGGGGGGGAGGTTGTTAAACCTCTGAACCTATAACACGCTTTGATGAAAAGATGGAAATCACAACATTTGATAAAACGTAAAGGGGAACAACGGATGCCAAGTATATATACCTGACAGATTTGAGGGAAAAAAATAAATATGAAGGAATGGAACTGTGTTATTGATCTTTTGTTAGAGAAAAAGAAAGAAAAGAAAGAGAAACATAAGGACGACAAAAAGTGTTGATGAACACAAAAGAACATGTTTTGAGTTTGATTTTTGTGTGTGTGTGTAAGTATACCTTGGATCATTCATTACTGTCTATTTTCCGGATAGTCTATCATCTTTATCTTTAGTTTTCTGATGTATCTACTTGCTTGTATTTCCCTCTTAATCAACCCACGTATCTACTTCCATTTATCTGGTCTATATCCACCTCGGCTTCCCTACCTCACTCTATCACTCACTGCTCCTCCAAGTCTCACGACCGTCATCAATTACCTCATGCCACCATCTTCATCATTATCTTCCTCTTCTACTCATCAACCCCCACTTACCCTGATCAACTTCGGCGCATTCAGTAAATGAATTATCATCCCTTACTCTTTCCTAATCCCAAGGTCTATTTCGCACAGCAGCTACTTCAAGACGCAGATATCTTCATGGGGGAAAAAAACGCCCCCATCCTCTGTCGACTTATGGGTCGTTTTTCTTTATTCTTCGTATAATAAAAAAAAACGCAATAAGGCTGTTGACGGCAAAAGCACGACGGTACGACCCTTGACAACAACGGTACGACCTTTAAGTATAATGAGCTGGTCTTTGACCCGATCCTTAACGGTCAGAACAAAGGCCAGCCAGGCCATCATCATACCCAAGGGCCGCACCCCCGTCGTTCTCAAGGGTCGCACCACCGTCCTCAAGAAGGACGTACTGCCGTACCCAAAGGGCTTAAGACAGCCCCCTCAATCGAAGCAGAGGAACCCTCTACTGCTGTCTAGCCTTGTCCTCCTCCTCCTCCTCCCTCCTCCTTAGAAGAAGAAGAAGAAGAAGAAGAAGAAGAAGAAGAAGAAGAAGAAGGAGGAGGAAGAAGAAGATGGAGAAGTGGAGAAAGAGGTGATGATGATGATGATGATGCCACTCTTCTTTCCTCCTCCCTTTTTTCCTCTTTTTTTTTTTTTTCTTTAGTCTCCGGCGAGGCAATCCATCACCATATAGAAGCCAGAAAATCGATGATCCCTATTACCTCTGGGCTTAAGGTCGATATCGCCTTGTCACCATCCATCATCATGGTCAGCTGTGACGTGAGGTCTTCCATGATTAGACGCACCTGCCCCCCCCCTCCCCTCACTCCCCTACCCCCGACCCCAATCCCAGCCTCCCTCCATTCCCCTAGCCCCTAGAACACCACCACCCCACTTCCTCCCCTCCCTTCTAAGACGCGGCAAATTCTTGTCGGCATTTTTGGTCGATTACGCATCAAAGACTTCAATTGTCTTTCTCCCAAGAGAATATATATATATATATATATATATATATATATATATATATATATATATATATATATATATATATATATATATATATACATATACACACACAATCACACAATAAGGAGGATTACCTTTGGGATATTCATTTTCAGATTTTCGTTTACAGTGAAATTATATCAAAGTTGGATTACTCGCAAGTTCCTTTATCATCATCATCATTATTACTATAATTATCATTATCATTATTATAGTTCACACCAAGTGCCAGCCCTTCTAGCTCCGTTGCCAACACTTAACGTTTCCTGGTGCCAATCCTGCAACATCTAGGTACCAATCACTTTACCCCCGCCCCCCAGTAGCCTAACTCCCCATTATCAGTTGTTGTGGAGTTCATCCCCAATCCTTCTCTGGCCCTAGTGTTCATCCCTCTCGCAGCGACACCAAATCCCTTCTCTAGCCTTGGTATTTACCCCTGTCGCGGAAAGCTAACTAGACCCAGCAACAGGCCAGTACCACAACAACCACCCGACCAACCCCAGTTGGTACCCAACCTCCTGTTTCTCAACCCTGCCACACACCAGTACCATAAACCCTACCATCCCTATCCCCGAGCTGGTACTAGCCCCTAGCCATCCTAGTACCACCACAAACCCTACGAACACCCCTCTACCATACCCAGTACCAAACCCTTGTCACCTCACTACCACCACAAAACCTACCAACCCCAAGCACAGCCAGCACGAACCCCTGGTCACCCCACCACAAACCTACCAACGCTAACCACACCTAGTACAAACCCCTTTACCACCCCAGTACCACCAAAACCATACCAACCCCAACCACACTAAGTGCCAACCCCTTACCACCCCAGTACCACCAAAACCCCTCCCCGGCACACCAGTTGCATCTTGCCCTCGCCAGACCCCTTGGCCACCCTCCCACATCCCTCCTCTCTCTCTCTCTCTCTCTCTCTCTCTCTCTCTCTCTCTCTCTCTCTCTCTCTCTCTCTCCATTAGAAGTGGCCGTCACACATTTTTCCATGGGAACTCTTGGCCATTCATCCTCATTTTACCCATCGCCGTAATGGGATTAAGCGAGGAATTTTACTGCAATTTGTGAGAGTGGGTTTAGTGTTTTATTATTACGCTAATGACGGCGGTTTTAAGAGGGCGCTTCGTGGCCTGCTACATCTATGGAATCCTGATTTGTAAACAAGAAGGGAGTAAGTAGGAATGCCTCGGGGTAGAGGAAGGGCGTGGGGAAGGGAGGAGTGAGTGAGTGAGTGAGTGAGTGAGGAGGAGGAGGAGGATTCTGATGAAAGAAAGATAATGTCAGTAATGTTGAGATGTGTTATACATTCTCTCTCCTTTCTTGGCTCTGATGGGTGCCTCTCTCTCTCTCTCTCTCTCTCTCTCTCTCTCTCTCTCTCTCTCTCTCTCTCTCTCTCTCTCTCTCAATCTAAATTGCTTTTTTTTTTTTGTCAAGTCTAAGGCTCCACTGCTATTCATTGAGACCATGCCTCGTTTTAATGACCCGTTAAAAGAAGGATGGAAGAGGCAGGCGATCATGACAGCTACATTAGAATACGGAAAGAAGCTACAATGACCATCAACAGTTAATATAAACAGACGATACATAGGGAGAATCGGAAGGGCAAGAGAAAGAACTGTGAGGAGAGGAAGTAAATAAAGGGGGAGGAGAATATCAAGATGTACGCTACATGTAAGGGAGATGATGCTGGGTCTTGGTCCACCGGCATAGTCATAATGAGACGGAGAGCAAGACCAGTAATGGTGACACGGAGGGTGTAAGTACGATGGTTCCTACGACCACTTCAACACCCGTATGTCAGGAGGGTTGTGCGTCCTTCCCCCGGAGGCCGGCTGGTGTCTACAACCTACTGACACGGAGGATGGGTGTAAGTAGGATGGTTCCAGACATCACCTTCGGTGCTCCTGAGTCGGGAGGGAGGGTGCAGTACTTCCCTGGGGCAGCTGCTGTTTGCATCTTATTGACGAGGGTGTTTGGAGATGGTTCCGTGCACTGTGCTTACCGCAGATACACCACACAGTTATCCCTGGGCTACAACCTCTCTCGTCCTGGGCAGGGGTAAATGACACATGCCACATAAGACACACTACGCCGGGTTTTTTTTCCTCTAGAGGCGAACCACCCTTGCTGAGAACACGATAAAAAGAATGAAAAAAAATGAGAAGAAAATGGATGGAATTTCGACAGAGTTGATATTAATTTTAGCGACGCTCCAAAAAGAATTCTTCAAGCACTGGCAAGAGCCAAGGGCACTGGAGACGTCGGTGGGAGGGAGTAAGGGAGAGAGAGAGAGAGAGAGAGAGAGAGAGAGAGAGAGAGAGAGAGAGAGAGAGAGAGAGAGAGAGAGAGAGAAATTGTAATGGTTCAAAACGATAGATATGAGATGATTCTATTTATGCAAACAAACAAAACATGCGTTTGTGTCCGTGTTCGTTCGTGTGTGTGTGTGTGTGTGTGTGTGTGTGTGTGTGTGTGTGTGTGTGTGTGTGAATATGTGAGCTCTATAATGCACTCAATACAATCACTAGCAGCGCCCACAATACACACTCAAATGCCAATACTCATACACGCATGCATGCACGCACGCAAAACAAAGCATGCAGAACACAACTGTACGAACACACGCACGAGGACAAGTACAGCGAACTAAGTCAAACTCAGGGAGGTTAATACGCCCACATAAGTATGTACATCCACACATAACAGCATAAAACACGTACACCCAACCATCTGTCCTTCCATCCGTCCGTACACACATGTCTCTTGATACATACATTAACGCATACGTGAAGTCTACTCATACATGAACGCAGGCAATGGGGCAAACCCCATCATTGAACATACGCAGGTACACGCGCGTCGGCACATACAGACCATCATGCCAATGATGTGAAAGTCGCGGCGTTCTCAGATGAGATCTCTCGGGAATAATCTATCAACTAAGTGCTACTCGATCCTCCTCGGGTTACGTTCGAAGTGCTGTCTTCTTCTTCTTCCTCCACGGCTCCACAGGTCATGTGGTATATCCCAAGTCGCTATGGGCTACCTCAGGATGGTCTTGGGTCTTCTGTCTTCCTCTATGGGTTCCTAGGTCACAAAGCTTTCTCCCAGGTCACACACAAAATCAATTGGATATTTCCCCAGGATATCTTACCAGGTCACTTCCCAAGTCGATAGTGACTCCCTCCACGTCCTTCCATACCTGTTGCACAGGTCCTGCCCAGGTCACCCTTGCGTCTTACCAGGTCCTCTACTTCACCCTAGGCCCAGTCGTGTCTTGCCAGCTCTATTCTATCACTTCTGGTCCCGTTAAGGTCTTCCGAGGTCTACCCTGTCAGCCTGGGTTTCCGTCAGGTCCTCCCCAGGTCCCTCCCCTATCGCCAGGGATCCTACCCGTCAGGTCCTCGCCAGGTCCTCCCCTGACGCTGAGAATAATCATGGGCGTGAAGAACGCCTGCCATCCTGAGGGAGCATCCCACCCGCCTCTCTCACTCCTCTGATCAGTATTAATAGCGTGTGTCGAGGGCAGGGAGGGGGATGTCCTCTTTCTCCCTTTGTCTGTCGCCTCTCCTACCCGTCCTCCTTCTTAGATCAACACCACCACCTCTCTCTCTCTCTCTCTCTCTCTCTCTCTCTCTCTCTCTCTCTCTCTCTCTCTCTCTCTCTCTGGTCTTCCTCATCTCTCCATTCTACGTTTAACCTTATTCTTTTTTTCTTTTCTCTTTCCCTCCGTCCAGTCACATGTTTCTTTCTCGATCTCCCTCTTTCAATTCATACCTTCCTGCCGCCTCCCTTCTT
>NC_092260.1:23727198-23729698 GCF_036320965.1 Panulirus ornatus | reverse complement strand
CACACACACACACACACACATTCTTCAGCGCAACCATCTGATCCACATGTCCTCGACCAATTACGAAGCCATACTGCTCCTCCCTAGTCAGATGGCATGCTGCTCACGTCACCACTTACACCTCTATAATCCGAACGTTCACCTCCCTCGCCATCGCCCTTATACAAGGGCACGATGCGTACATTCTCCCCGTCCTTCTGGCACCTCACCTTGGGTCATGCAAACGTTGGACAGCCTGAGTAACCAATCAATACCGCTCTCACACACCCCCCTTTTCTTGAGAAACTCAACTGCAGTCCCATCCACTCCTATCGTTTCGCCACACTTTACCTTAATGCGCTGCTTTCTCGACTCTCTCTCTCTCTCTCTCTCTCTCTCTCTCTCTCTCTCTCTCTCTCTCTCTCTCTCTCTCTCTCTTCACCGTGATATTCGCCATGACTCTCTCACTTCGCGTGCCTCCTCGCACCACACACACACACACACACATACCATGTCCGCTTCCCTGTCAGCTAGCTAACGTATGCCGCAGTCCTTCAAAATACTCACTCTAATCTCTTCACCTCATCTTCTTTGCCTTTTATCACTTCCCAATCCGTTCTCCTCACTGTCACCCTCCTCCCTCCCAACTGTTCTGATGTTCTCTTTATATCATTCAACTCCTTCCAAAGCATTTTCCTCTCCTTTCTGAAGTCCCTCAATAATCCTTCACCTCCATCGACCTCATCTTTCATTTGCCCTCTTTTTCAGCACCTGCACCTTTCTCTTTGACTTCCTGCTGCTATTTCTTGTACTCTTCCCAATCACTTGTAGTCCTTCCTTGCTGTTACCGTCCACACACCTCCCCTTTCCTCATTTACTAACAATTTTAACCTCCTCATTCACCACTTACTACCCGTCTCATACTTCCACACCACACTTCCCTCATGCCTCACACATTTCTAAAGTACTGCTCTCCTAAAATACCTCCACTCCCTTTGCACTTCTTTTATTCTCGCCCTTTGGCCATTCTTCACTCCATCTTCCTTAGCATCTCAGCACACAGGCCCCTTCTCCCAACTCGCCCACTCTCACCACTTCCTTCACATATACATGATTTCCTCTCTCTTCCTAACATGTCACAAAATATCCCATTCACTGCCACCGAAAAAAAATAATCGAATGTTCCTACTGCTATACCCCTTATATATATATATATATATATATATATATATATATATATATATATATATATATATATATGAATGTTATATCATGTTTATATGTGTATCCACGTACACAGGCATGTGTGTATGTATGAGGTATCCGAGCATTCAACATGCAATATAATTCATACCAGAAGACGCAAAGTCAATGAACCAATTACCAGCGGCGGTGTTGGGGGGTTTAACAAGCTCCCGCAACCGCTGTATATACCTATTCGCGTCACATGTAGGCCACATTGTTACGGCGTCACGATAACTTGTAAACAAGTGTATACGAAGTTTCCTTTCGTCCTCCCTCTCTCTCTCTCTCTTTCTCTCTCTCTCTCTCTCTCTCTCTCTCTCTCTCTCTCTCTCTCTCTCTCTCTCTCTCTCTCTCTCTCTCTCTCTCTCAGTATCTATGTATCGTATACCTTCTTCCCCTACACCTCCTCTCTCTCTCTCTCTCTCTCTCTCTCTCTCTCTCTCTCTCTCTCTCTCTCTCTTCTTTCCCTAAATTCACCTGGTTATTTAAGGCTTTTCTTCTCTTTCTTCTTCTTCCCACCTTCTCTTCCGCACTCTCTCCTTCACCCTTCCCCCCCACTTCCCCTCGGCTACACCTACCCCTACCTCTCCCTCCCTGCACATCTCACAGTGTTGCCACAACACTAGGATCATTATCAATACAAAGACCCAATATGCAATAAAACTGAACACTGGAGCATATTGGGCCGCACGCCTCGGTAGTTTTGAAGGCGGGCTACTGGTGGAAAGCTTCGAGCTGGATGTACCAGGAGGGTAACCCGTGTCTCTCCGGTGGCAGTGGTCGGGCAGGCCGCTGTGTGGTTCATGTGGTAGTGGTGGTGGCATCTGGGAAGTCTTCTTTTTTTATACTGTCGGTGCGGTGGTGGCTGTGGTTTGAGGTGGTGTTGGTAGGTGGGGAGAGGAGAGGGGCGGGTGAAGGTTGCAGTATCTCTAGAGTGGTGGTAGTGGTGGTGGTCAGGGCTGTAGTGGAAGAGAGACGTATAGGAGGGAGGGAGGGAGGTAGGTAGGTAGGTAGGCTCTCAGGCAGGTAAGTACGTGAGTAGGTAGTTGGTAGATAGGAGGGCAATCAGACAGGTAGGAAGGTAGGTAAGTAGGTAGGCAAGTAGGTAGGTAGGCAAGTAGGTAGGTAGGTAAGTAAACAAGTAAGTAAGTAGGTAGGTAGGTAGGTAGGTAAACAAGTAGGTAGGTAGGTAGGTAGGTAGGTAGGTAGTTTGTAGGTATGAAGGAAGGTAGGTAGGAAGGCAGGTAGGTAGGTAGGCAGATAGGTAGGTAGGCAG
>NC_092260.1:23672198-23722198 GCF_036320965.1 Panulirus ornatus | reverse complement strand
TATAACCACGGCCAGTACTACAACTACCACTATCACCAGACCTATACAACTCTTAAAACTACAACCATCAACGTCGTCATCACAACCATCACCTTCCGCTCCTCCTCCTCCTCCTCCCCCAACAATCCCGCCACAACCGACCACATTAACAACCCGAAATCGCACACCCACAGCAATGACCTAACATCTCCCCCCTCCCTCTTCCTCCTCCTCCTCCTCCTTCCCACTCCTTCCTCACCCCTCCCAAACATGACCCTTAAGGTCCATTAACAAGCTACACAAGACGGCTCCATCACCACAAGGGCCCCCACCATCCCCTTATCTTCCTCTCCCCCCCACCCCCGCCCCGGCAACATAGATACAGCTGAACAGATCACTGCGGTGGGGCATTGGTAAGCCAGACGGGCCAACACAATAGTTTCATTACATTCGGGGCATCTGGGCCAATTTTGTGGTTCGGCTGGATATAATGGCACATCTAATGGCACGGAGGGTCACTTCTAATTGGCTGAGGCATGTGCGCCTCGCCTTTATGGCCGGGAAGGGGGGAGGGATTTGTGTGTGTGTGTGTGTGTGTGTGTGTGTGTGTGTGTGTGTGTGTGTGTGTGTGTGTGTGTGTGTGCGCTCGCACGGTCCCCGCGATGAAGCCAAAAGGCGGGAGTGTGAGCTTAGGAATAGTGGTGATCACAGACATCACGTGTGGCGAGATAATTGATCACATTAACTTCAGCCGAACACCCCCAAGCGCGTTACGTGTGTGTGTGTGTGTGTGTGTGTGTGTGGTCACAACGTACAGGTGTGTACGCTTGTACATATGGGGCGATTGTTTAGCCGTGCGTACAACTAAGCCAAGAACGTTTTGCATACAAAACACACACACACACACACACACACACACACACACACACACACACACACACACAGGGACGACAGTGTGAGGTGAGAGGTGTGAGGTCATGTATTCTTTTTTTCTTTTAATTCCCATGGCCTCATTCACACTCATTTGGAGGTCACGGGTTTCCTGCTAAGTGGAATAGCGTGTCTTGCCATATATACGAGTGACAGCCTAGCCATAATGGCAACATTATGAGGTATGGCACACGAGTTATGTCACCTAGCAAAGACATCGTCCGCAGAGAAGCTTTTTCTACGTGTTACACGATAGATGAAATGGCCCTTATGGTCTTTTGTTTCCACCTATACTACTACTACTACTACTACTACTACTACTACTACTATAGCAGTTGGCTAATATTCTTTTTTTTCCCCCCTCACGATATGAGCGAGTCTTAAGATATTCTTAGATCCACACCTTCCTCGATGATATCAAAAATCGCGATCGTAAGAAGACAAAATAACGATATACCGGAACGCTATCGACGTCGCTCTGTTTCAGCTGAGGACATTTTACTACAGGAGAGTTTCCATCTGTCTGAACACCCTGCGTATAATACATGCCTGGCGCCTGGACCCCCACAGCAACCATCGCACTTTCCCTTTCTCCTCTTCCTCCTCCTCCTCCTCTTCCTCTTCCTCCTCCTCTTCCTCTCCACGCACCTGACCCACCCATGACCCATTTTCTAAAGATGAATGGGTAACGACACCATCTGCCGCGCGAGGAGAATCATACCCCCTCATCGCTGCGTTAATTCCCACCCATCATCATCCCCTCCCCCTCCCCTCCCCTCCATGCTATCTACCACCCATCACCATCCCCGCCTACCCCAACCTCTCTCTCTCTCTCTCTCTCTCTCTCTCTCTCTCTCTCTCTCTCTCTCTCTCTCTCTCTCCCATGCTACCCACAACCGCCCAAATATTAATTAACCTCTTTGATCAACGTCCACATAAGTGGTACTTTAGGCCACTCTGATCTCCCTGCTCCACCACTCTCTCCTCTCCACCTTCCCCTACCAGCTCCCCCGTCTCTCTCTCTCTCTCTCTCTCTCTCTCTCTCTCTCTCTCTCTCTCTCTCTCTCTCTCTCTCTCTCTCTCTTTCTTCTCCCCCTCCTTTCATTACCTACCCCTTTCTCCCCACTTCCCCCTCCTTCTACCAAAATGACTGGATCCAATACACTCACCTTGATGAACCCCCTCCACCTTTCCACACCCCTCCTGCCACAGGGGAAGGAAGATCAGCTCTACCAGGACTCGGAGGAGGAGGAGGAGGAGGAGGACTCGGAGGAGGAGGAGGAGGAGCTATGCCATCCAGGATCTTTTTCCCCTCCTCTTCCCCGCCCCTCCACCCCAACCCCACCCTTTCTCTCCAGGGTTCGACTCCCGTTTGTGGCCGAAGATTCGCGACTCGTCCCCTCCGACAACACACCTTCGCTGCTTCCTCCGACCTCGCTAACACGGGGTTGGTTAACCGTGGCGCCACCGCCCGCCCCAACCGGCACCTTACACCCGTAATCGTCACAGAATGAACTTAGGAGGGAAAAAATATCACCAATTTCCTTATTCAGCGCTAGCTTCTAGCAATTAAAGAGTTTTTGGAAGTTAACTCTAAAAAGTTGGGCCATGGCTAGTGTATCACGGGGCCTGGGAGGAGAAGGGAAAGGGAGAAGTGAGGGGCCACGAAGGATAGATGGGTGTAGGAAGTGAGGGCCAGGGAGGGAGACAGGGTAGAGAATGCCACAAAGAGTCTCTCCAGGAGAAGGGGAGGGGACCATAACAAGAGCCTAAGGGAATGGGGTGCCATAACGAGAGAGGCCCAAGGGGTACAGATGGCCATAAAGGGAGACCTGGGGAGAGGTAATGTCATATAGGGACAGGGTGAGGAGTGCCAGGTAGAGAGAGAGAGAAAGAGAGGTGAGGGGGAAGGAAAGGAGTACCATGAAGGGAAGCCGAGACGTGGGGGGGGGGGGGGGCGAAAGAAAGAGAGGGAAGCGAGAAGGGGGCATGGCGAGAGACGTGGAGGACTTGAGGAACAAAAAAAAAATCCTTAAAAAGACACTCAAAGAGAAGGGAGGGCCATGATGAGGGACCCTAGAGGACGAAGTGCCTTTAAACAGTGACTCAGGGAGGAGGGAGGGCCATTAAGAGCTGCTCACAAGGAGGAGAGTGCTAAAAAGAGACCCAGGGGGAATGGGCCGGTCATAAAGGGAGGCCCACGAGGGAGAGAATACCATAAAGACTGGACGAAGGAGGAGGGAGTAACATAAAGAGAAAACCAGGGAGAGAATACCATAAAGAGATACCCCAGGGAGAGACCTAGGGGGCAGTAGCATGTAAGAAGAGGCGGGGAAGTGCCATAAACAGAGACCAGAGAGGGAGGAAGCGTCATAGAGAGATATCCAGGATAGAGGGAGGGAGTAAGGGAGGGAGGGAGGGAGGGGGTACCATAGTGAGAGACTCGTGGGGTAGGGAGGACCATGGAGAGAGAGACTTGGGAGAGAGGGAAGGAGTGAGGATGTACCACAGAGAGACCAGGAAGGTAGGGAGAGAGACAGCACCATTAAGAGACACCCCGAGATGGGGAGGGAGTGAGGTTAGGTAGGGAGGTAGTACCATAAAGAGACTGTGGGGGGGAGGAGGCCCGTGTCACTCTCCCTGAGTGCTGGTGTGGGGCAGCCAGTCTGTCTGACTCCTGGACGACCTGTGTGGGTCGCGGACGACCCTCGTAACGCCCTTTACGACTCTGACCTAAGTTATTTCCAGCCAAGGTCACCCCGGCCACGCCATGCACTGTTTTTCTCCTCCAGTACTACACGACCAGCTTGGCCACGAGCGACATGTTGGCCAAGGCAAAGCTGCCCTTGTTTATCGTGACGGTATTTCTGATAAGTAATTACACACACACACACACACACACACACACACACACACACACACACACACACACACACACACACACACGCACACACCCACACAAGACACTCGACGAACGTTTATGTAACATTCACACAGGATAAAATCCTACAGAATCCGGAGCTAAAATGAAATGAGGACCAAATAGAAGAAGAAGAAGAAGAAGAAGAAGAAGAAGAAGAAGAAGAAGAAGAAGAAAGAAACAATCCAAAGATGTGTACAAGGACTCAAGCAAGAGGGTGAGAGCCAAGAGGGAAAGTCTGAGAAGGGGTAGGGTTTCCCCTCCTCCTCTTACCCCTCGACCACACCACCAGCAGCAGGATAGAGGATGACCCCAACATCTGGCGGAGCATCTCAGATCCCAGGGCTCCTCCCGACGTCACTCCAGATGTAGATGTAGTTGATAGGGCAAGACGAGAGTGGGGAGGAGGAGGAGGAGGTGGTGGCGACCAACATCGTAGGTTAGAGGGGTAATCTTGGCAGGAGTAGTCGTAGTGGTGGGTTCCCCTCTTTATGATATGTCAATTACGGTAATGGGAAACAGAGGGAGAGATAAGGTAGATATGTGATGCGAGATGGGTGGGTCGTAGACGATATTATGGAGTAATGAACACGGTTACTGCTGACTCTCTCAAGGGGTTCTTATATATATATATATATTTATATATATATATATCATCCCTGGGGATAGGGGACAAAGAATACTTCCCACGTTTTTCCCTGCGTGTCGTAAAAGGCGACTAAAAGGGGGGTGCGAGGGGGGCTGGAATCCTACCCCTCTCGTTTTTTTTTTTTTTTTTTTTTTTTTTTTATTTTTTCAATAGAAGGAACAAAGAGAATTGGGCCAGGTGAGGGTTTCCCTCAAAGGCCCGTCCTCTGTTCTTAACGCTACCTTGCTTATGGGGAAATGGCGAAACAGTTTGTGAAAGAAAAGAAAAGATATAATATTTTATATACTATATTATATATATATATAATATTAGTATTATTATATTATTTGAATGTAAACGATATATTATACGTAATATCGTCACACATCGCTATACATGAGGCTTCTAAAACAACACGTAAGGGGTCACCCAAGCCATCGTCAGAGAAAACGATAAAAAAAAACACAAATAAAAAACAGCTGATAATGAAATGGTGGGCGACGTTGTTCTGCCGCGGTCGTCGGGACCCCGCGGCAACTGTGGCATATGTGAAACACCGGCAAGAGTATGGTTAAGCCTATGTTACGGTAATTAAGGAGAGATGGGCACAGATGGATGGGTCTGTCTGTCTGTCTGTCTGAGGCCATACTTGCCCCATCTCTGCCGCAGCTGGGTGGTATGTGGCCCAAAAACGCCACCACCACCACCACCACAGCTGCAGACCTGAGGAGGATCAGCTGTGGCGTCAGGAGTTTGTGTGCTGTCTGCTGTATACTGCTGCTGCTGCCTACAGCTACGTACTAGCTTAAGCTGTAAGTTCGTATCTCCAGAACTAAACCTACAACCTTTTTAAACCTCGTTTTGAAAACTGGTAAAGTTGATATAAGGTACCTAATAACTCTAGGTGTAGAGAAATGTATATGTGTGTTGTTTATAGATAGCAAAATGGTGGGAATTTATCTCTCGTGTCTATTTGATCCTAAAAATGTCTCATGTCCTTTGTAAATTTAAGGTATCTCGAAATCTCCTCTATAATCTATACCACGTGAAGGCAGCAGTGTAACCCCTCTCAATTTTCTATAACACGGTGTTCTATATATCTCTCACACTGTCAGACCAACACGCCCCTTTCATACTTACGTAAGTGTGACATATTTCTTATAAGTTCACTTTTAATAAAGATTTATCGAACATCCTCGTAAAAAAAAAAAAAAAAAAACTGGATTAATTATGCACCAGGGAAGCCTCATCAAGCCATCGCTATTAAAATGTAATTTCACTGCAAAGTAACTGATTTACATTGAGATACTGTCAACCCTGCCGTACGTGAGACGCGAAGGAAGGGGAGGAAGACAAATTTTAATCACTGCTCCCTACTACCCCAGCGCTCACACTTTATCATTAATCCGTTAATCTCTACACAACACTTACTTTTTATCGTGCCATATAATCTTATTATATCGAAGACCCCTTACCCACACCTTACACACACACACACACACACACACACACACGCTGTTCAGTTACACAGATCTGAACAGTACCCGAACATATCTTACCTCGTCTTATTCACGGCTATGTCATTTTCTGAGTACGGTGCGTTTTCGTTCTACTTCTTTATCTCCCATTTTGGAGCGACAATTCTTAGATTCTTTGGATTATCATTTCTCGAACTTGTAGTTAATCATCATAACCACGGCTGAATGCGCTCACAGTGCCCTGCTATTGTTGTTTTTGCCACGGCATAGAGTGCTGAAGGAAGAGGCGCCAGTAAATAGAAATAGTTACAATAAGCGAGCAGTGGAGCAACCAAAAGATGAGATAAAGAGTAAGTGACAACACAGACCACAGAAGAGAGTGATGACGACCCCCCCTGACGGAGGCGGAGGAGGAGGAGGAGGAGGAACATCGTGACCAGTGGGACGACTACTGTGTGAGGTGATCAGAGGGACGACTGTTGTGTGGGGCGACCAGTGGGACGACTGCTGTATGGGGCGACCAGTGGGACGACTGTTGTATGGGGCGACCAGTGGGACGACTGTTGTATGGGGCGACCAGTGGGACGACTGTTGTATGGGGCGACCAGTGGGACGACTGTTGTATGGGGCGACCAGTGGGACGACTGCTGTGTGGGGCGACCAGTGGGACGATTCCGTATCGCTGTTATTGTTCAACCTCC
Organism: Panulirus ornatus; assembly: GCF_036320965.1. Taxonomy (NCBI): domain Eukaryota; kingdom Metazoa; phylum Arthropoda; class Malacostraca; order Decapoda; family Palinuridae; genus Panulirus; species Panulirus ornatus. Next base: position 23,715,562 of record NC_092260.1, on the reverse strand, counting down.
CTCACCCTCCCTCCCTCCCTCCCTCTATACCCACATTTAGGCAACGATAACTGGCCATTTCGTTATCAAACTTCTGGTCGTTGTTGGGGCTCAGGCTATCGCGTTATGTTTGCTGACGCTATATTGATATAGCTTTTTAATATAGCTCACGTTTACATTGCTTTTGCTTGCTCTTGTTCCTGGCTCTGTGTATATATATAGATGTAAATTGCTTTTTTTTTCTAGTTTAAACTGTGTATCAATTTCCATGTTTGTTATCTTGTTGCTAAGGATGTGTCGTTGTTGCCATCCTAGGTTGTGTGGGGGGAGGGGTGCATCTGGTTTTTTTTGGTTGTGTTCTTGTTGGTTGGCAGAACCTACCTAGGGTGAGGTATTAGTTGTGTGTTGTGGTGCCTACTACAATGGCGACTATATATATATATATATATATATATATATATATATATATATATATATATTCCTGTGTGTGTGTGTGTGTGTGTGCGCGTGTGTTGTGTTTGTGTGTGTGTGCGCGTGTGTTGTGTTGTGTTGTGTGTGTGTGTCTGTGTGTGTGTGTGTGTGTGTGTGTGTGTGTGTGTGTGTGTGTAGACACGTTACATCACTGGTCCTTGGGACTGGAAGGGGATGGTCTTCAGGTATGCGAGTCCAGGCGGTGGCCTCATTACCCGTGTTATGCCACCGTAGCCAGGCCACGTCAGCCTCCCTGCTGACACTGCTGGTTCTCCCGCTGGCGTAATGATCGCGCTGTTCCCGTCGCTGACATCATGCTTAGCGCAGGTGTTCACTCCTCACGGACGCTGTTGCAACCGCTGCTGCAGCTGCTGTTCTTGCAGCTGTGCGAATGTGTTTTGTTTCTTCTCTCTCTCTCTCTCTCTCTCTCTCTCTCTCTCTCTCTCTCTCTCTCTCTCTCTCTCTCTCTCTCTCTCTCTCTCTCATTCTCTAGGGCTCAGCACACAATCTCACCAGCGAGAAGTCTCATAAAACTCGAGGAAAGTCTTATGCATAAATAATAATATACCCCCCCCCCCACACACGGCTGGACCCCATGAGGAATTACCCCCCCCCCCTCTCTGTCCCCATACCCATGCGGTCAGCCAGAGGACTGGCTCTTCCCCATTAATGGTCCACATCCTACACTGGGATCCAAGATGCCCTCTCATGGGTCCTCCCCATTACCTCCTACACTAGGACTCCCCTGGCTAACGTAGTTCCCCCATTACGTCCTACAGCAGGACGCTAGGATCTACGAAAGCCAGACTTCCTTCAGGACCTTCTCATCTCCCATAACTTCGTCTACAGCCTCATCCTTCATCATTATTTTCATTCCCTTCTCCTTTTTTTTTCTTTCACTTCTAATCTTTGTGTTCCTTTAAGTCATCTTCTTTTCACTTCCTCCTCCTCCTCCTCCTCCTCCTCCTCTTCTTCTTCTTCTTCTTCTTCTTCTTCTTCTTCTTCATCTGCGTCAAACTGAATTTCGTTATCTCTTTCTTCCCTTCTCTTCTCCTTTCCTTCATCTTTTCGTGCTTCCTCTTCTCTCTTCTCCTCTTCCCTTCTTCTCTAAACCCTTCTCTAACTAACCACTCCTCCTCTCCTCCCATCATTCACTCCTCTTTTCTTCTACACACTTTTTCCCCCCCCCCCCGTGAGATTGTCTGTGTTCCATTCTGTCTGGTCGCTCCTGAATTTTCTTGATTTTCCAATCTTCCTTTGACTTGCCTCCTCTCGCTCAGCTATTGTCCCATCTCCGTCTCTGTCAGATTCCTTCTCCCACATCCACCTCACATTTTCTTTCTCTTCAGTTTGGAAATTCCTTCGTAAACCCACCCCCCCGAACCAGGTCTTTGTCAAGAAGGTCCTCTCTCTCTCTCTCTCTCTCTCTCTCTCTCTCTCTCTCTCTCTCTCTCTCTCTCTCTCTCTCTCTCTCTCTCACAATCACCTCTCACCCCCATAACCATCTCCCTCCACCTTCCCTACAATTTCCTCACCTTCCTCGTTGCCCCCCTTATCGCCTGTGGGAATTTCCTGGCCGTTGCCCCCTCGTAATTTTACTTCCCCGTACCTCCGTCCCCCTCCTCCCGTCTACAGGCTGTCTATCCTTAGCTTCCCGTCTACAAGCAATCTTCCTGTTCAGTGCTCCCCGTCTACAGGGGAGTCTTCCAAAACCCTTTTGCTCCCCGTCTACAGAGGGGGAAGGGGAGGTCTTGTCTTGTCTTCCCTTTCAGCTCCCTGTCTACAGTCAAGCCGTTCCCCCGCCTCTGACCTGACTCATAAAAGGTCAAGTCGAGGCTTAAACACATCCACCACCACCCTTAAACGATCATGCTCGAGGGTTGTGCCGTCGTAATCAGGGGTCGTACCGTCACGCTCAGGGAGGTGGCGTCCAGACACAGGTTTAGTATGGGAGGGGTGACTTCTCTACATACCTCGACCTTCGACCCCTATTCCCCCCCAACCCCAAGTCCACACACACACACACACACACACACACACACACACACACACACACCATCACCCGGCCAGCCCCTGGAGCCTCCTAGATATTAAAGATTTGGAGAGAGAGATCCATCAGAGGCGCAAGATGGAGTAGCAATTACTACCTGTACCTGGATAAACGACCCCGAGCCGGTGCTCTGGGAATAAAGGAAGACCGCATCAAATTATCAATAAACTGTGTCCTATTAGCCACACGAGTTAGGCGGGGGGGATAGGGGGGTGTGTCCCCCACTGGAAAATGATCATAGGGAAACCGTGACAGAGGTGAGGACCAGGTAATAAAGTTGCCCATTCCTACGACTGTCACTAACGTCTATCGTAAGAACGTGACTGACGGAAGGAATAGGGTAAAGACCCATCCCTGAGACTGTCACTTCTGTCCATCTCTCGTCGCCATCGAGAGAAACCGAGACAAAATGTCCAGAATCTGGTAAACAGAGAAATGACACAGACGATTATGTTGTCACGTTTGATCACTCACACCACCTTCCTACCCCCCCCCCCACCTGCAAGCTGCTGAGCGCTTGTCCGTGGTGTGTGTGTGTGTGTGTGTGTGTGTGTGGTGGCTACAAGCTTTTAATAGGATCTAGTTTGCCACGCTAAATCATCGTCTTGCTTTTACAATGTGTGTTTATGAAAGTGTGTGTGTGTGTGTGTGTGTGTGAGACACACCGACTGACGGTCTGGAAGGTTGTTTGCAACAAGGAAGGGTAACCACGGCCGTTCTTTCAACCCAGAGGCAGCGCGACAGCGACCTGAATTTCCTCCCTGGCTTAATACTTGTCCACCTCAAACCGTACGTGAGAGAGAGAGAGAGAGAGAGAGAGAGAGAGAGAGAGAGAGAGAGAGAGAGAGAGAGAGAGAGATCACGCCTCCCCCTTCTGGAACTACGCTGATGAATGAGAAATGTGACTGGGATTATGAGACGTCATCTGCATACAAGGGAGGACTTCGGCTTAAGGAGATCATCACAGGGATCATTACAGTGGACCCTATTTACCAGGTTCACCTACGGATCAATACTACTGCCACCACCACCTCTGACCCTCCGTCATAACCGGTGTGTGAGCTCCTCTGAACTCTTAGATTTCACTCCTCAACCCGTCATCGATAACCCCCCTCTTCCCTGCTAAGTCCACTGTATCACTCGCGCCTCGACCCCAACATCTTATCGTAATCTAAGATAGCGTCTGGCTCAAGAGGATGAACACACTCACTTCCTTCAGGACAGAAGAGGAGGGGGGAAAAAAAATTGAAGACAAGCAAGCTTTCCATCCTGCTATGCCAAGCTACCCTCAATTTTGTGTGTGTGTGTGTGTGTGTGTGTGTGTGTGTGTGTGTGTGTGTGTGTGTGTGTGTCTGTTGTGCACCATTCGAGGCAGACAAGCGACTAAAAATAAATTTAATTTCGGGGGATGTCAGACGATCTCCGACGACTCTTGGCCAACATTAATTAATTTGCGATTTAATTAAAATGTAGGAGTTGCCAAGCGAGGTGTCCTCCTCCTCCTCCTGCTCCAGCTCCTCCTCCTCCTCCACCTTTCTTCCCCAAGTCCCAGTTGATCAAGCGGTCGGCCAGACCCACCCCGGCACACCTCTGGTGCCCTTCATTCATCGGCTAATCACTGGCATCTTTATCAGATACCACACCACGCCACACCACACCATACCACACCACACCACACCATACCACACCACCACACCACACCACAGGCGGGCTTGAACTTCGCGCCCAGTGGTCGGGGCATGAAGACACATGCTGGAAGTTCAAAGTCTATTGAGTGAACGAGTAATCCTTCTTTCTCCCTTCCTTCCTTCCTTCCTTCCTCCCACAAGTGGAAATAAGGAGACAAGGCGTCGCAATATCCTTTCCACTGTACGTGATGGTGACGATAATTCATAAATCAAAATAATCTCTATGGGAAATCTTCCGTTACCCTAATTAAGGGGGGAAAAAATAATAACGGTCAAGTACACCAAACGTCTTCAAGAACGAAAATCATACATCACAAGCAGGGGAAAAGCCACCCAACGCCATCCTTCCCCCTACACACACACACACACACACACACACACACACACACACAGGCCTCACTAGTAGTGAACTGGCTACTCCCCACGTCCATGTCGCTGCTCTCTCCTCAGCCACAAGGGGGGAAAAAATATACGAGGTATTTCCTGTCTTTATGATTACCGACAGTCGTCACGTCCAGCACCATGATGTAATCGGGCTCCGCTTTGGAGGGAGGGAGGGAGGGAGGGTGTGTGTGTGTGTGTGTGTGTGTGTGTGTGTGTGTGTCCAAGCCACCAGCAGGGGGCGACTGATGGTCATGTTTTCAAGCCTTGTCACCCAGGGGGAAATGTAATCAGCAAAGGTAACGTCTTATTTCGCGCGGACGCGTCTGTATAGTCTCCCTCCTCCTCCTCCTCCTCCTCCTCCTCCTCCTCCTCCTGCGGCGGCCAGACGACGACGACACTGACGACGACACTGACGACGACGATGACGACGACGACGCCAGTAGTGCCGCCGACGCCAGAGGGAACAGCCCGCGCCCCCACCCCCTCCCCACAGCCAGGAAGAAGGAAAGGAGGGGGAAGGAGGGTGTCTCTTGACGTGGCAATCATAACCCGCGACAAAGGTGCGCCAAATTTTTTTTTTTCTTCGAGGTTAATGAAGGTATGAAGATCCAACTACGAGAGCTTGATGACGCCTCCTCGACCCTCCCTCCCTCCCTTGGGTCCTCTCTCTGGGGGCTGCCAGAGGATGACTTGGACGCTCTACGGGGGCGATGACTGCCAGGCTAAAACACAACCCCCCAACACCCCGATGGTTGTTGGCGTTACAACACGATGAATGTAAGAGGCACAACCCCATGGCTGGCTGGCTACAACTCAATCTCTGTAGAAAGAACCTGAATTAAAAAAAGTCTTCAGACCTGAGGTGAATGTAAAATGACAGGACTCGAACCATCTTCTATCCTAACATCATGAAAGAGGAGCATCTTATATACATATACACATATACATATATATATACATATATATATGGCTCCAATGATAAAGACATTACATATAGTACTAGAAATAAATAAAACAAGAGACCCATACATATGGCTCTGGAGAAAAACAGGAAAAGCAGACACCTTAAAGTTGGTCGTGGCTTAAATCAAGTTGGACCACGTATATACTCATGGGAGTTTGCCCCTCTCCACCCACCTCCAGCTGATGTGATAAACATACATGCGGACATATGACACAAACTTTCCCAGTAGACTTACATCACTCTCACACTACGCAACACAATTTACTCGACTCGTAAAAGCAACGAATTCGGAGATGTTTTCTCCCATATGTATGAGAGCAGTTCGTCTGTATTGATACTCAGTTATAATCTATTACTGAGAAGTATTCTACTTTTGACTCAAGCTACTTCAAGTAGTTCCGTAGATCTACCCCAGGTATTTATGAAGTATCCTTACTTTATAAACAACCCAGATACCTGAGAAGTATCCCATCTCTACCCCCTGATACCTGAGAAGTATCTTAACTCTACCCCCAGATACCTGAGAAGTATCCTAACCCTACCCCCAGATACCTGAGAAGTATCCTAACTCTACCCCCAGATACTTGAAAAGTATCCCATCTCTACCCCCAGATACCTGAGAAGTATCTTAACTCTACCCCCTGATACTTGAGAAGTATCTTAACTCTACCCCCAGATACCTGAGAAGTATCCTAACTCTACCCCCAGATACCTGAGAAGTATCCTAACTCTACCCCCAGATACTTGAAAAGTATCCCATCTCTACCCCCAGATACCTGAGAAGTATCTTAACTCTACCCCCAGATACCTGAGAAGTATCCTAACTCTACCCCCAGATACTTGAAAAGTATCCCATCTCTACCCCCAGATACCTGAGAAGTATCTTAACTCTACCCCCTGATACTTGAGAAGTATCTTAACTCTACCCCCAGATACCTGAGAAGTATCCTAACTCTACCCCCAGATACCTGAGAAGTATCCTAACCCTACCCCCAGATACTTAAGAAGCATCATAACTTTGCCTTCCGCAAATGGTTCACTCGCATCATGTAACGCGTTACATAAGCCAGTCAGTCTAGCTTGGCCCCCGTGGCACGCTTGGCGCCCTGGTGTAACCGCTCCTCCACCACCGCCCTCTGGATCGGGTACGACGGAGGAGCTGGGTCGGAGGTCACGCCAAGCGTACCCACGGCGCGATAAAAAGGCGTCGGTTTCTGCCACCAAAAAATCTTTAAACAAGGATTTACATCCTTCTGTGCATCCCTACTTACGTTTTCCTTTTTTTTTTTTTTTTACTTTTCTTTTTTTTTCCTTCGTATGCCGTCACTTCGACCTGGGTTACTGAGGGAAAGAAGCGCACTGTGAGACCAGGAAAAAACAACTCCACCCTCTTCAAAGGAGACGAAAAAAAATAAAAAGATGATTCTAGGTCTTTCTACGAGGGGCATGATTGCGGTTAATCAGTGAGCGTAGTTTATAATACTCTCTCGATCACTTGAGCCCAATGGCCTGACATTCTGACCCGACCCTTAAGGATGAGGTCAAATGCCAGGTCGTTAAATACTTAAAGGGTCGTACCGTCGCCTTCAAGGGGTCGAATGTCTGCTAGCGTGTGTGTGTGTGTGTGTGTGTGTGGTTACGAAAGCACGTTCACAGTACGCCCGTAACCATCCTCACACCGAGAGACACAATACAGAGCGAAACAGGTTTCTCAAATTGCCACTAGAAGGTCGAGGTTCAACCAGCCCCACCTACTGTTTGCGCCGTCGTTCCGTCCAGGTAAGCCCGGTACCCAGCTGGCTGCGGGGGCATCACCTTCATATCAAAGTGAATATCCTCACTCGTGCGATCACCAAACAAGTGAATAATATTTGCGCGCAAATGCAAGTAAATATTTCTTTCTTCTTTTAATTTTTGAGAGATTTCACAAATTTGACGCCGAGCTGATACAAGAAAGAAAAAAAAAACGCATCTGTGTTGCGTCGTTCATCGTCTGCCAAAGTCTTAGATATCAAAATAATGTGAATAGGGTCGAAGTCTACGAGAGTCTGTGTATGGATTTGCAGCCTAACGGGAGTTATCGATTGTTTACTTCGAGCGCCGGAGGGGAAAACAGTGCTCCGCCACCTATCAACATAGCCCAACCCCCACCACCTCTCAGGCTCCCACACTCTCACGTCCTGGTGTAAAATCCTTAATAGATCTTGTCCCTCCCCCCTCCACTTCCACCCTCCCTCCCCTTACGATATAATCCCCTCTGCCTTCATTAAATTCCCTAAGAAGGCACCCGCTTCCTCACACACACACACACACACACACACACACACACACACACCTTCCCTCCCCCCACAACCCCAACCCTCCTGAGAAGGAACCTATTTCCTCCTCTCCCCCCCCCCCCTCCTCCCCTCTGAACACCACACCCACCCCACCATATCCCCCTAAGAACCTCCCTCCTTCCCGGAAAATTATCCTATTTACAGCCGTGTTCTCCCCTTACCAAGGCCGGGGCGCAAAGATCTCGCTCCCGCCCTTTCGGCCGCCGTTGAGCTGAGCCAATCTTTAAGTTGGTCCTATTCTTCTCTCCCCTCACTACGGTATTTTCCCCTCATCATCCGACCTCATCTTTTTCCCCTACGGATATATTTTTTTTCTCCCCCCGTCGTGTACTGCCTGCCGGTGACCGACAACCGCGAGAGAATGGAACGATTTTTCGGCTTTGAAAGTCAAAGACGCAAATCCGATGCATAAAGAATGAAAGAAGAAGAAGAAGAAGAAGAAGAAGAAGAAGAAGAAGAAGAAGAAGAAGAAAAGAAAAGAAGAAGAAGAAGAAGAAGAAGAAGAAGAAGAAGAAGAAGAAGAAGAAAAAGAAAAGAAGAAGAAGAAGAAGAAGAAGAAGAAGAAGAAGAAGAAAAAGAAAAGAAGAAGAAGAAGAAGAAAAAGAAAAGAAGAAGAAGAAGAAGAAGAAGAAGAAGAACAAGAAGAAGAAAAAGAAAAGAAGAAGAAGAAGAAGAAGAAGAAGAAGAAGAAGAAGAAGAAGAAGAAGACTGAAGACAGAGCAGAGAGTTTTCGTTCAAAGCGAAAAGATAAAATATGGAAATTTGAGAGAAATGAAATCTGTAATGCGTTTCGCAATGACTGACTTCATTTAGAAGTTTGCCTCCTGGCCCCGAAGCCCGGCAGCTTTTTCCCCATACACATGAAGAGTTATGAGATTACAATGGCGTAGGTTTATGGTTCACTCAGGGTGTTTATTAAGGTTATACAGGACTGGCGTGCCTATAGAGAGAGGTGCAGGGGTCGACGGTTGGAGATGGGAGGGAGAGATAGAGATACAGGGAGACTGGATTATAGATAAGAGAGAAGAGAGAGAGAGATATGGAAGAGATTCAGTTGGGTGGTGAAGTCACACTAGACTTCTTGAGTACAAGGTACGACTCCCAAGGATACCGGTACGATCCTTTAAGCACAACGGTACGACCGTCAAGGGCGACGGTACGATCCTTTAAGCACAACGGTACGACCCTCTACACTGACGGTACGATCCTTGAGCAAAACGGTACGACCTTCTAGGCTGAACACTGGTGCGATCCTTCAGCAGGACGACGGTACGACCCCCTGAGCTCGACGGTACGACCTTTATTAAACACGACGACACGACCCTTGGGTACAATGCCTGACTTTTGACCACCGTACGCAAGGATCGGCTCCCGTCGCGCTCAATCAACAGCCCGTTAACAGGCCATACCTGTGACGCGTTTGTCAAATGTACGAGATCCAGGTCCAGTATGTATGTGTGTGTGTCTCATACTTCAGGGATTGCCCAAGCGTCCGGTCCAGCGGTTGTCTCTCGATGTCATAGGTGGGGTAACACACCGAGCCACCAGAGCTGTGTGGTTGGGTACCGAAGGGGGCAGGTCACACTGTGAGGTAACGCCTGGTAGGGGGGTTGTGGGAGGGAGGGGTAGCTTATTTGGTCTTTTATCAGTTGATATCCCGATTAGCGCTCTCTCTCTCTCTCTCTCTCTCTCTCTCTCTCTCTCTCTCTCTCTCTCTCTCTCTCTCTCTCTCGCTGCTGTGGGTCACTGTGCAACGGACAGATGACAACTGGGCCACGGACAGGTAAAACTGTGCAGTGGATGGCCGATCGTACATTGGATGGGTTATTGTAAACACTAAGTCTTGAGAAAAGCTTTACGACCGGGTTGTCCAGGGCTCAGACCCTCCTCGATCTTCAAAGGCTTTCACCTACCGAGATAAAATTCCAAGACCATTGCCACCTTGTCACCTCTCTCTCTCTCTCTCTCTCTCTCTCTCTCTCTCTCTCTCTCTCTCTCTCTCTCTCTCTCTCAACAAACTCACTTTCACTAGCCCCTTCTTCAGCCAGATCCATGTCCCTTCTTACCTTCACCCTCTTTCTCCTCCACACCCTCATACATACACTCAGTGACCCTTCCTCCTCCCAACCCTCACCCACACTCTGCTCCCCTCCCACTCTCACTCTCTATCTCTCCCAGGGCCACCCATGCACACCTCTTACTAAACACTCACGCCTCTCCTTCACATGGTCAACCCCCACTCACTTTTCCCCTCCTCTCCCTCACCCACTACCCGCGACATGAATTCATCCCCTTTCACCTCATGTGACCTCACACTCTCTCATCCCCACTCCCACACTGTCCCTCACACCCAAATCTTACACCCCACTCCCCCACCAACCCCCCTTAAAACTCCATCGTACCCTCCACAACCTTCCCACTGACCTTTACTATCAGCGTCTTATCAGCTGATACTTACTCAAGATAACGCAGTCAATATCGCCAGACGCCCACACAAACCATGGAATTCAGGATATATATATATATATATATATATATATATATATATATATATATATATATATACATATAGTGAGGCAAAGGTACATAAGTGGATCACGAAGCGAGGTTCCTGAGATGCTCCCAAGAGACCCATGGATTACAGAATACAATACTGTAGGCTTTATCTGGGACGGTGGTGAAGTCATGAATGTGGAAGAGAAGGTAATGATCACTGCTTCGTGGCGACAATAACTGTGGGTGTATTTAAAGTGTGACGTTATGCATCAGTGATTCAGCCTGTCGAAAGTATTGATCCACTAAAGACACGGTTGGTGGTTGATGAGTCTCGGGTGTCAACCAAAAAATATATCAGCTGAGCTGCCCGGCTAATCAGCTGGTCCGTAAAGGGACCAGATGATCCAGAAAATATCAACTGGCCTTAAAAACATGAATCAGCTGACTCAACAGAGAATCAGCTGATCTATACAATCAGCTGATCCACAGAATCAGAGGTGATGCAGCGCACAGCTGACAGACACAGACTTCAGCAAATCGATCATATCAACTAATGAAACACGGGGTCTCTTCCTCGTAATATATAAATTAAAAAAAAAATCCTTTTGTAAAAGCCAAGCGAACCTTATTCGAAATAATATAAAAAATAGGAAAACAAGAGATCCTATTGTAGACACAGACCCTGATAAGCTGATTAAACAACACTTGTAAAACAGGGACAAAAAAAAAAGAGAAAAATGGTGGGGTAAAGAAGCCGCCCCCCCCTAAAATAAAAACACAGAGGCTCTGTGACTTAGACTTTGCTCTGTCACTTTGGCGGAATACAATAGGGGGGTCTGTTCATACTTCCCCTGATACATGACTGGATGATATTCACGTAACCAAGAGACATCCACTATCTATCTATCTCTTTATCTATCTACACACACACACACACACACACACACACACACACACACACACACGGAACCGGACGCTTCATTTCCCGACATGTAACACTTTCAAATATACTATTTTTTCATCAAACAATCTGTCAATTTTTCATCAAACAATTTGGCCTAATATTTAACCTTTTACTAATAGTGTGTGTCCCACTACAGGACCAGACACTTCAGAAAACTGTTTTATTTAATTTGGTTTTACTATTTCTTTTCATACAATTTAGCTCGAAATGGCCTAAAAAGGCCAGGCCGAAGGTCTGGGCATAAGAGTGAAAAAGTTGTTTTTAGTAATTTGACGATAAAAGGCTTCATAATACTACGAAGTAATAATCACCTTTAATCTGTAAGTGTATCAGCTATAGCGTACTTGCATCAGCTTGAGCCACAGTTTAGCTGTAAATGAGTCAGCTACAGTGTACCTGCATCAGCTTCAGACATAGTTTAGCTGTAAATGAGTCAGCTACAGTGTACCTGCATCAGCTTCAGCCACAGTTTAGCTGTAAATGAGTCAGCTACAGTGTACCTGCATCAGCTTCAGCCACAGTTTAGCTGTAAATGAGTCAGCTATAGTGTACCTGCATCAGCTTCAGCCACAGTTTAGCTGTAAATGAGTCAGCTACAGTGTACCTGCATCAGCTTCAGACATAGTTTAGCTGTAAATGAGTCAGCTGTAGTGTACCTGCATCAGCTTCAGCCACAGTTTAGCTGTAAATGAGTCAGCTGTAGTGTACCTGCATCAGCTTCAGCCACAGTTTAGCTGTAAATGAGTCAGCTACAGTGTACTTGCATCAGCTTCAGCCATAGTTTAGTTGTAAATGAGTCAGCTATAGTGTACCTGCATCAGCTTGAGCCACAGATTAGCTGTAAATGAGTCAGCTATAGTGTACCTGCATCAGCTTCAGACATAGTTTAGCTGTAAATGAGTCAGCTGTAGTGTACCTGCATCAGCTTCAGCCACAGTTTAGCTGTAAATGAGTCAGCTATAGTGTACCTGCATCAGCTTCAGACATAGTTTAGCTGTAAATGAGTCAGCTGTAGTGTACCTGCATCAGCTTCAGCCACAGTTTAGCTGTAAATGAGTCAGCTACAGTGTACCTGCATCAGCTTCAGCCACAGTTTAGCTGTAAATGAGTCAGCTATAGTGTACCTGCATCAGCTTCAGCCACAGTTTAGCTGTAAATGAGTCAGCTACAGTGTACCTGCATCAGCTTCAGCCACAGTTTAGCTGTAAATGAGTCAGCTACAGTGTACCTGCATCAGCTTCAGCCACAGTTTAGCTGTAAATGAGTCAGCTATAGCCTACCTCTGAGTGAACACCAGGATCCCGGAAAATATGGCAGTGAATCACCAGGGGATGAATCCAACCCTACCATGAGACACAAGACCTCGGGATAACCCAACGGTGGTACATCACCTGACTGTCAGCTAAACCACCTCATGTACCAGTACCCATCACTTAACACCCGCCATGATTCACCGGATACCAAGTTAGCCAAGCCATGATTCACCGGATACCAAGTTAGCTAAGCCATGTTTCATCGGATACCAAGTTAGCCAAGCCATGATTCACCGGATACCAAGTTAGCCAAGCCATGATTCACCGGATACCAAGTTAGCCAAGCCATGATTCACCGGATACCAAGTTAGCCAAGCCATGATTCACCGGATACCAAGTTAGCCAAGCCATGATTCACCGGATACCAAGTTAGCCAAGCTATGATTCACCGGATACCAAGTTAGCCAAGCCATGATTCACCGGATACCAAGTTAGCCAAGCCATGATTCACCGGATACCAAGTTAGCCAAGCCATGAATCACCGGATACCAAGTTAGCCAAGCCATGATTCACCGGATACCAAGTTAGCCAAGCCATGATTCACCGGATACCAAGTTAGCCAAGCCATGAATCACCAGATACCAAGTTAGCCAAGCTATGATTCACCATACCTCGAGTTAACTAGTCTTATGAATCACCATGCCTCGAATTAACCAAGCTATGAATTAACCAGACCTCGAATTAACCTACATATGAATCACCAGGCATCAGTGTAACCAATTCATGAACCACCAGGCCTCAAATTAACCAGGGACGGAGATAACCTAGCCTTGAAAGTCCCCGGGCATGGAGTTAACCCACCCTTGAATCACCAGGCCTGGAGTTAACCAGCCCATGAATCACCAGGGTTCGATTATCCGGAGTCCGGATAATGGAGAGCCGGATACGAGGCGGCCGGAGATGTGTATATTGTGCCCTGGGGAACACTATGCTGGCGGAGAGGGTCGAGTGGAGAACAATGAATTCGCGAAGCTGATATGTTGCCGAGGAAACGAGAGAGAGAGAGAGAGAGAGAGAGAGAGAGAGAGGACTGATAAACAGAACGAACCATGATAAATAGACGAGGGAGGACAGTGCAACCTCACAACAACACGTAAATAAAGACCGCAGATGAGAACCAGCGCCCCCCCCCTAAGAAATTCTACCGTATATACCACACTTGAAGCAACGTCGTTCACCCAAAATGATTCTCCCAAGTGGCCACAAAAAAAAAAAAAAAAATGGGACGACTCTGTACAATGTTACCGTCAGAGTCAAAAGGAGCGAACGATAGGCACCTCGAATAATCAGGGGGGCGCCGAGGTACTTACTGAACACTTCCTCGCAGCCACAGGGAACAGTATGGGAATTTAAGGCTGTTCCCTGGAGGAGTGTGTTTACAAGAGAAAAAAAAAAAAGGTGTCCTAAACCAGCCAGGTTGTGGTGATGCTGCACGTCTGCGGCGCCACGACCTCCAACAACCTGCTCGACCTCCAACGACCAGGCTCTCCAGGTCGGACTTAGCCAAAGCTGTCGGGGATGACGGAAATGAGAAGATTACTGTAAGTATACTTAAGGTAAGTATACTTAGGGTAAGTATGTATAATTACGTATGTTAGTATGTATATACATGTGTGTCTATGCATATCTTTCTTTACCGTGCTTTTTCTACACATATTCAGTTAAAATAACCAGGTAACTGGTCTCACATAACCAGATAACTGGTTTTACCATCAGATTCTTTTTGACTTTTCCCCTTTTACTGGCAGGGGAAGTTGGATGTATGTATGTAAATAATAAACAGAATGAATGAATGACGGTTGATTGGATGTAGGTCTCGATATCTGCCTGAAAATACATAGTTGAGGGGGAATAGACTTGAACACACTCCCCTACTGTATTACCACTTTCTAAAAACTAAGAGCAGAAGCGAGACGGACACTTTTACCCATGAACTGGAATCGTGTGCATACCTTGTGTATAATGAGTTCTCATAAAAAATCTAGAGAGGGTTGCTTTCTAAAATGTAAGTGTGTAAGTGTGTGTGTGTGTGTGTGTGTGTGTGTGTGTGTGTGTGCGTGTGTGTGTCTGTGTGTGTGTGTGTGTGTGTGTGTGTGTGTGTGTGTGTGTGTGTGTGTGTGTGTGTGACTCTCGGCTGTTCAATCCCGTGATACAGGCATTCGTCCAGGTCCTGAGCTGCAGCCGCTTCATGATTTCATCCTGCCCCATTTTCATCCACGGAAACGTGAGGCTCCCCCTCCCCTCCCTCGGTGCGTCAGTGAGTCATGACACTGTCTCGAAGAGATCCGGAGGATCAATAAGAACGTTCGTCCGTCTGTCTGACCTCCCGCCTGGATGGGCCAGGGGCACCACGACGGTGCCACCACCTCGATCACTCAAAAAAAAAAAAAGCCATTTTTTACTTCAGGTCTTTGAATATCAGATTTTTACCACCCCACCCGGTGGCAGACGCGGCGAACGAACGGGCGGCCACGACATCGCTCGAGCAGACGTGTTCCCGAAGCCATGTGATTTTCCTTCAAGGCGAGGGGGCCTCTCGCCCCGCGAAAAAGGCTCCGCTCCACTTTACGTGCCCGGGGCTGCGGGCTTGAGGCTTGAAATGAAGTGCAAGGCGAGGCCGCCCACCAGACCGACCGACGAGCCTCAATGTCGTCGTACACGGGGCAGAACCGGTCGCCGGGGGGAGCGACGGAACTGGATGTCGTCGGCTCCGCACGAGACGACATCGTCGTCGTCGTCGTCGTCGTCGGCGGGGGACGACAAGACCCGGTCCTCGTCGAGGTTCTCTCGCTGACAAAACTGGGATCATCCTCCGCCACTGATGCCAATATTCGGCGTCATAAAATTACTGGCTTTACCACGAGAGCAAAACCAATATCATTTAATGGCTCATTCCCTCCCCTGATGTCCCGGTGCTCACTGTATTGACGCCACACAGCCCTCCCCCCGCCTAACCACCCACCTGAGGGAGGAGGAGGAGGAGGAGGAGGAGGAGGAGGAGCAGGAGCAACTTAAAACCACCGTCCAGATCGACTTCGGATGAACTCCATCCTCCATACACACACCTCGAGCATCTCCTCCCTTCCCTTCCATCTTCCTCTCTTGCCTTATTACCCTCACCTTTCCCTCCAGCACTTCCTTTCCCTCGTTCCTCACCTCCCTTTTCCCCAACCCTTCAGCTTTTTCCGTGTTCCCCTTCCCCTGACCCTTCAGTCCTCCGATGTTCATTCTCCCCTCCACCACCACCTTCAGCTTTCCAGTTACCTCCACATGTAGCATACACTGCTCTGTTCTGGTCGCCAAAAGTTTTCATCGCAAGAGAAACTGAAAATAGATACAAAGCAGAGCAGCAGAACTAATTCCGTCACTCACAAATAAAACCTAACGATAAGAAAACAGAGACCTGAAGTCATTTTCTCTGAAGAAACACAGACTCAGGGATGTACGAGGTCTGAGAACGCTGGATGATTTCGGTAATATGACTCACGATCATCCCCTGACGTAAGGTAGAGAGACACAAAGACCAGATGTAACAATACGACGTGAGATATAAGGAGACATAATACAAAAGTGGGCATTAGGATCTTCAGCGGTACATTAACACTACAATTCAGGTTCTGTTAAGGCAGAAAGGAAAAGAACTATCAATGCATTTAAAACAGAGGACGAGCCAAATTCTTGAATGCTATCATTAATTCCAGTGAGTACGCCTATTCAAGAATGACAGCATGATGTATACATATATTTTTCTTCTTATTCTTTATAGAGTAATGATTTAAGGATACCATTACTGTCCTCCACCAAAATAACCTCCTCATAAACCATCAGGTCTTCTGCTGTCTGTACTCCTTCCTCATGCTATTCACAGCTTCAGGTTTCCTTCCTCACATATCCATTACATTCCCTTCCCGCCTTTACCCATCTTCTCCCCCTTAACCCCCTTATAGTCCCTGAACTTTCTGACCACCCTCATGACCCCCTCTGACTCTCTGACCTCCCCCTCATGAGCCCTAAGACTTTCAGACGTCCCCCTCATGACCCCTTAGACTCTCAGACCTTCCCTCATGACCCACAAGACTCTCTCCTCTCTGGCACTCATAACCCCCCCGGGGGGAGGGGGAGACCTACCTAACCCCAGCCATCATCAAGTTTCCTTGACGTATCGCGTTCATTTGTTTGGCCTTAATTAATGGTCTTTGGTAATTATCCCCCCTCCCTCCTCCCTCCTCCCCCCCACCCTACCCTGTCGCCTGACACTTTCTTCCTCCCCATCTCCCCCATTCCTCCCATCCCCATTCTCATGGATAACCTCTCCCCCCTCATATTTTATCTTGCCATGGCAACGTCTGTGGTTTATCATATCATGGTTTGCATAGCATATTTTCTCTCTCTCTCTCTCTCTCTCTCTCTCTCTCTCTCTCTCTATCTATCTATCTATCTATCTATCTGTCCCTGTTCTCTCTCTCCACCTCTCTCTCTCTCTCTCTCTCTCTCTCTCTCTCTCTCTCTCCATCTCCCTCCCTCCCTCCCACGTCTCTGCTCTCCTACACGGAGGCAAACACTGGGGTGAAATATGATTCTCAGACCTTCACCCCCTCCCCCCCTCCCCTTGCCATTAATCAAATGGTTTTCTTCCCCTGCAATTCTTAAGTATCCCAACCCCGGCATCGTATGCAGAGAGAGAGAGAGAGAGAGAGAGAGAGAGAGAGAGAGAGAGAGAGAGAGAGAGAGAGAGAGAGACCAGGGATTGGGAAGAGGGGACAGAAGAAGGGTGTCTATCCCCTAGAATTCCCCCATGGTCCCGAAGTGGTGCCAGGCCAACAACAAGACCCCCTCCCTCCTCCTCCCCCTTTATAACTCCCACAAATCTTACCTGAAACACCACCCAAGTCTTAAATATATATATATATATATATATATATATATATATATATATATATATATATATATATATATATATATATATATATATTACGATGTGACTTCAAAAAATCGTGGAAATTCCCGGTGTTGTGTGTGTGACCGGTGACCTCCGAGGTGTTTGCCCATCTCTATAAATGAAGGTGGCCGTCAACACAAGGGAAACAATAACTTCCTCTCCAGACAACACCACAGCTAGAATTTTACTGGCGTGATTACCAGCCCGGTTATGTCATCAACCTCGCATCCTCAACCTGGTTATAACATCTACCTACCACACTGTTTTGGGTTACAACCTCGCATCCTCACCTGGTTATGTCATCAACCTCGCATCCTCAACCTGGTTATACCATCTACCTACCACACTGTTTTGGGTTACAACCTCGCATCCTCAACCTGGTTATACCATCTACCTACCACACTGTTTTGGGTTACAACCTCGCATCCTCTCCTGGTCATACCATCTACCTACCACACTGTTTTGGGTTACAACCTCGCATCCTCTCCTGGTCATACCATCTACCTACCACACTGTTTTGGGTTACAACCTCGCATCCTCAACCTGGTTATACCATCTACCTACCACACTGTTTTGGGTTATATCATCTACACAACCCGTACTGTCCTGGCTATATTATCTTCCTCGCATCCTCTCTTGGGTATATCATCTATCTACCATACTGTATTGGCTATACTATCTATCTATCGTACTGTTTTCGCTATATTCATCTATCTACCATACTGGTCTTGGCTATATCATCTATCTACCATACTGGATCTTGGCTATATCATCTATTTGTCCTTCTGTCTTGGCTACATTATGTAACTACACTGTCTGCCACTTACCTATCCGTGTATATGTCTGTCTGTTTCTCTGTCTTTACGGATGGAAGGATAATGAAATAATCGTTGACGAGACAAATCGTTAGATAACATGAAACAGAAAGATAAAGAGACAAACACCTACAGATACATAAACAGACTAATGTAAACAAATAGAAAATCGGTATAAAAAAACAAAACCAACACACAATCGTCATAAAACAGTAAACCAAAAACACATCCAATAAATAAACATGTCAATATCTTCTCAGAGATCAATAAGATGGTCAAAAAAAAAACTTACATTCCACAAAAGAATGAAAAAAAAAAAAAAAAAAATATGTACAGACGTGTACATTCTGACGTGTACTTTATGACGTGTGCTTTCCAACGTGTGCACTTCCTTTAAGTAACCAGTATTGACCGTCGCTCGAGAATGACGAGTCGGTTACCGTCCGCGGGGCAACAGAGGTGTGCGACGACGCCCCGTCTCTCATGCCCTGAATAAATAAATACAGAAACAAAAGCACCCCTGCATGCGCCACTTGGAACCCCCGGGGGTGACCCCTAAGGGCGGGACTCTGTGGCCTACAGTATAGAAAAAAAAATATATATATACACATTCATACGAAAAATGCCATTAGGAAGAGCTACCATAAGGGTGCCATTCGGTGGCCAACAGTAAAACAGCCACATTTACCAGTGACCATTAAATAAGACTCGCTCGACCCCCCCCCCCCCCCCCCCCTCCCCGAAAATTCCGAAGGCGAGGCAGTTTTACCCACCGAAACTTCTCTTTCAAAAACAAATAAAGAATAACCGAGCGCGCGCAAAAAAAAAAAAAAAAAAAAATGGCCCATAACGTGAAAAAAGAAATCCAAAAACTTCACTCGTTTCAAGGACGGTTAAGAGAGAGAGAGAGAGAGAGAGAGAGAGAGAGAGAGAGAGAGAGAGAGAGAGAGAGAGAGAGAGAGAGAGCAAAACAAACAAACACACAAATATGATGTTGACAGTACCCCACAGGACATCCTCAAGGAATCGCTTTAGAAATCAACTCAAAAAATTATGGAGTCCAGCCAGATGAACTTGTTCTTATACATATAATTCTTTGCAATCGACTTACAAGAAAGAAAAAAAAAGAAAAAAATGGGAAAAAGATAACAAAGGAAGGAAAATCCATGCGTAAAATTAGCCCCTTCTCCACCCACACAAAAAAAAAAAAAAGAAAAAAAGAAGAAAGATTAAAATGGAGAACAGTGAAATTCTGCACGTGGATGAAAACGGGTTCCAGATGTTTACTTCTTAAAGCAGAATTTGCACGAGTTTTTCGTTCCTTGTTATCACAAACGTTGTAGTCTGGAGGGGCCTTGGGCACGTAGGAGTGGGGGAGAGAGGAAGGAGTGGGAGAAGGAGTGGAACGAGAAAGCAGGTGTGGGAAGTCGAGGAAATGAAGAAGCGAAGAAGGATGAGGAATGGGGTGGAAGAGGTCAGAGAGGAGAGACTGGAAAATGATGAGAAACGATGAGAGGAGAGGTAGGAAAAGACAGGGTGAAATGTTCGATGAGAGAGAGAGAGAGAGAGAGAGAGAGAGAGAGAGAGAGAGAGAGAGAGAGAGAGAGAGAGAGAGAGAGAGCTAAAGAACTGAACTGGATGATTTGAGATCAAACAACAACCAACAGGTAGAGCCAAAGACAAGAACGTGTAGCTACATCAAGGGCGTATGATGGAGGCAAGAAGAGAGAGAGAGAGAGAGAGAGAGAGAGAGAGAGAGAGAGAGAGAGAGAGAGAGAGAGAGAGAGAGAGAGAGAGAGAATAAAAGGGAGGGCGAGGGGAAATAACAATGTGGACGAGGCGGGAAATGAGAAACTGAGACGAGCTGGTTAATGTTATGAACAAGGGAAGAGAAAGAAACCCGGTAAACCATGTCATAGAATTGGGGGCGGCGTGGGGGGAGGAGGGGGGAAAACAAAGAATGAGAAATAAAGGGTAAAGCTATCGAAGAAGGAGGAGGAGGAGGAGGAGGAGGAGGAGGAGGAGGAGGAGGAGGAGAAAGAAGGAGAGAGGAAATGAGGTTGATGATATTGATAATGATAGGAGAACACACGATGTAAAAGAAGGATTCAGAATTAATGACATGCGAAGGGGAAGGGAAAATGAGAGGGATATGTTGAATGCTTTACCGTGCGATGGTGTGAGAGAAAGGAAGAGAAAGAAGGGGAAATGAGATTAGCGGAAGAAACAGGAGAAAAGAGAAGATTAATGTTAGTGAGAAGCAACGACACAGAACACATAAGAAGCAGAACAAATCAAGAGAAGACAAAAAAAAACAAAAGGTGTAAAAGGCTTTGAGTAGTAAAAAGAGAAAAGATAAAACAGAGAATTACAGAAAAGGGAAGGAATACAAGAAAAGCAAAACAAATAATGATAATGCAGAGGGAAGTGGCGCTATCACTGATAACAATCTAGATAATATTAAAGCCACAATGCTTATTTGTTCTACACGTTACTGCAAAGTCCTGCAATGCCTCTTTCAACGAAAAGTCCCTCCAACCACTTTCCTAAAGTTAGAGAATATTCTTATACACTCTCAGCCCCGTGAGCACGACTGTGCGACCCTTGAGCACGACTAAACGACCCTTGAGCTCATATGACTATACGACCCTTGTGCAAAACAAAATGATCCTTGAATACGAACATATGACCCTCGAGCACGACGATGTGACCCTTGAGTACGACCATACGACCCTTGAGCAAGACGATGTGACCCTTGAGTACGACCATACGACTCTTGGGTATATGGGTGTGTGTATATATATATATATATATATATATATATATATATATATATATATATATATATATATATATATATATAGAGAGAGAGAGAGAGAGAGAGAGAGAGAGAGAGAGAGAGAGAGAGAGAGAGAGAGAGAGAGAGAGAGAGACGTAGCAAAATGGTCAGACTTATCTATAAAACTCTATGACGCGATATCTTCATGAGACAGACTATTGTTGACATAACAGAAACATATAAACGACAGCGATAAATCCCTCGCTCTCTGGTCATCACACAGGCATGGGAGAAAGCTATGCCCAAGATCATCAGCTAAGAGAAAAGCTAAAACCGCTACAAAAAAAAAAGACGAGAGCAAATCCGTTTTGGTAAATAACCCACGTAAGGTAATTGGGAGAGACGCCCTTCCAAACCCTATTAATTCCTTCTTTTTTTTCCCCTTATTGCGAGTAATGTTAAGGAAATAAAGAACAAAACCTCCCCTTCTCTGGTGGCCTGTAGCTGCCTCCTGCCAGAAAATGAGGGGAACATAGGGGAAAAAAATTCCCCACGTGCTGTCTGAATCTGAGGGCTGGGGCAGGACAATGCCCTCTCTCTGTCCTTGTCACCTCTCTCTCTCTCTCTCTCTCTCTCTCTCTCTCTCTCTCTCTCTCTCTCTCTCTCTCTCTCTGTAGAGAATAGAATAAAGGCAGGGAAAAAAAAAAGGTGGTGGTGGGAGGGGGGGGGTATATAAAACTTCCCCTCCGCTGCTTCGAGACCTCCCATTCAAGAATGTGAAATGGGGGGAAAATAGGGAAATCTCCCTACTAGCATTTAGAAAAATCTGCCCTTTTAAAAAGAGTACATTGAGGGGAAAATGCGAGATTGTCCCTCGCCTTCTCCTCCTCCTTTTCTGAAGGTGGGTCTAAGTGAAACGCAAAAACATGGATCTCTTTTTCTAACCTCCCTAGCACCTGGCTCTTGCAAGAAAGGATCAGGGAGGTATAGGCCCAAAACCGGTTTCACTAAGGCTCCTCAACTTCCCGTTGAGCAGGACAGAGTTGTGGCAAACAAAGTGTACGAGGAAGGGAAAGCCACAACAACTATATTGTACACGGTAGAGCATGGATGGGCCAGAGAACAAGATGACCTGGTGGTCCACGACGAGGTGATCAGCTGAAAAGGTCTTTAGAATTAACCTTCAACTACTTATCAATATAGATAGAGATAGGACGGTCATGCAGGAGGCTCCTGCCCACCCATTGCCATAGATGGATAGAGGATAGCATAGAAAGCGTCTCTTCCCCACCCATTACTGTAGATGTCGAGACAGGATAGCAAAGCAGAAGGCTCCTCCTCCTCCTCCACCCATCACCAGAGAGGGACACACGATTGTGAACCACGAGGCTAAACGCAACACTTTTGACTACTCACAAACCTTCGCTTGCGCAAGACGGAGCTTTGGGGATATGCGAGAAAAACCTCCCATCATGTGCCTCTAAACCCCTCCTCCTGCAGAGGGGAGTGAGAGGGGAAATACGATAAAACCCACCTCCTCTTAGTTTTCCTCGCCTCTCCTTCTGCAGGAAGGAGTGAGGGGGAGGCGCGGGCGGGAGGGGATATACGATAAAACCGAACTACCTCAGTGCTCCTCCCTTCTCCTTCTGCAGGGAGGGAGGGAGTGCGTGTGTTGGGTGGATGGGGGAGGGCGAGAGGGGGAACAGTGAGAACTTCCCCTCTTGGTGGCCCGATACACACGACGTTCCCTGACAATGTCCTCAGCGGTGGGCGGGGGTAAAGCACTCTCCACAGCTTCGTGAGTTCCAAGAGTTCATTAATTATCCCTTTACTGCCTGTTCTTGCCTGGGGGTGGGTCGGGGGTTGCCGGAGCGACGTGTGGTGGGAGTGGGGGCTGAGACAGAGGCGTAAAGGGGGTTGAGGGGTTGGATAGGAGTGGGGTTAAGAGCGAGGCATGGTAGGGGGGTGAGGGAGTGAGGTTTGGTATGGGGCTAGGGATCAAATGGTACAAATAACTAACAATCTAGAGTGTGACCAACTGATATATATCAATTCATTTATATCACTACCTTCGTAATTCCTCCGACAAACCATTAGATGCCTTTGTACGAATGAACTAGCCCACAACGAGTTATCCACAACCTCTCTCTCTCTCTCTCTCTCTCTCTCTCTCTCTCTCTCTCTCTCTCTCTCTCTCTCTCTCTCAGAAGTTAACTGCGTTCCCCCCCCTCAAAAAAATAAAACCATATAAACATACGTAGAGAATATCTATTTCCTCCACTCCTCCTTTCGTAACTCATTCCCTTACCAACGAATCTCCCAAACCCATTGGGGGATATTAAAGAAAACAACACAAACGGTAAAATGATGAAGATAGCTTTTGCCTCCTCACCATCCGTGTTCCCTGATGTGTTCTCTCGCCACACTCTCCCTTTTGATACCCAGTTTTTTTAATTTTCCTAAGAGCTCCCTTTAAAAAGATATTATCTGTATAATTACCTGCAACAAAAGGTCAAATACTGACTTAAAAAAATGCATTGTGAATTTACACCGCTTACGATGAACAGGGAAAAAATATATACTTTTGTGGCTGATTAATATCTCAAAATCCTGATAAGAATATTTGAGCTGTTTTTGAGAAAAGGAAGTGACAATGTCTTGTATAAAGCACTTTTCCTTTTATGAAATGCTCCGTTTTTACCAACTATGTTAGGAAATGAGGTAGACGTAAATACTGGAGAGTGATCTATGATAGCAGACCTCTCTCTCTCTCTCTCTCTCTCTCTCTCTCTCTCTCTCTCTCTCTCTCTCTCTCTCTCTCTATCTTTCTCGCTGGCCTCTGGGAGCGATGTCGACGCGCAGTGGAATGGATTCCTGATTCTGGTGATAAAACACGATAGTCAAACATCTCTTTGGGTGGCTCAGCCATGGACAAACACACATTTGTGTGCCATGCACAGCATGCGGGATCAGGCACGCGTCCACACACACACACACACATACACAAACACACACAAGCAAACAACAATAAACCTTGACGAATAATCCAGCGAGCCATCCATTTTCAGACACAACCAATGATATTAATAATAATCTATAACCTATAATCTATAGGTCATAATTGTGGCTCGTTTCATCATCGTTTTCAATTCCACACACACACACACACACACATACACATACACACACACACACACACACACAAACACACACACACACACACACACACACCACACACACACACACACACACACACACACACACACACACACACACACACACACACCTGGCGACCGACAGCGTTGCAAACTCAACATTACTATTATCGAAACTGACCTGACATCTGCTGAGGGACCCCCCCCCCCCCTTGCTGGAGGCTCACACAATGACACTCGGGGATCCATGTCTCCCTGATGTGGGATGTGGGTTTAGGGTTGTGATCTGAGCCCTAGGGTGTGGGAGATGAGGTCTGTGCTCCGGGCTCTAAAGATGATCTGAGTTCAAAGGGCTCTATATATGTTCTGAGTCCAAGAGGCTCTGTATATGTTCTGAGTTCAAGGGGCTCTATATATGTTCTGAGTTCAAGGGGCTCTTAATATGTTCTGAGCTCAAGGGGCTCTATAGAGGTTCTGAGTTCAAGGGGCTCTGTATATGTTCTGAGTTCAAGGGACTCTATATATGTTCTGAGTTCATGGGGCTCTCCAAGTTCTACGTTATCAGCTCTAGCCTCTATGCTGTGAACTTTGGGTTTAAGTTCTAAGCTCTGAACTCTCTAGAGCCTCTGGGTTCAAGGGGCTCTCTAAGTTCCACGTTCTCAGTTCTAGGCTCTACACAGCGAGCTTTTAGGTTTAAGGTTCTGGTCTCTGAGCTCTGAACTCTTTTAAAGTTCTACATCTAGGCTCTGGTCAGTGCACTCTGTGTGCTCCGAGCTCTAGCGATCTTTGATCTCGGATCTAGAACCAGGGATTCTCTAGCCTCTAGGGATCTTGAACGAATAGAGGCCAAGCTCTAGGCTCTAGACTCTTCAGTTCGAGGTCTGACGTCCTAAAAT
Organism: Panulirus ornatus; assembly: GCF_036320965.1. Lineage (NCBI taxonomy): Eukaryota > Metazoa > Arthropoda > Malacostraca > Decapoda > Palinuridae > Panulirus > Panulirus ornatus. The sequence continues at coordinate 23,690,330 of NC_092260.1, read as the reverse complement.
CTAGGATCTGAACACTGGACTCTTAAGCTCTCGTGCCGAGGCTCTTAAGCTATGGGCCTCTGGAATCTGGCCTCTAAGCTCTAGGTCTCTCGGGGTCATATGACGCCGGGCTGTGGGCTCTAATTGGCACCCAGAACAATGGCACTCAACACCTCTCTCTCTCTCTCTCTCTCTCTCTCTCTCTCTCTCTCTCTCTCTCTCTCTCTCTCTCGTATTAATGGCCGACCATTTCTTCCCCCGGTGATATTTCACAACAAGATGCATTGTACCGTAATTTTGCCGTCATCTCCATGCGTAAATCAGCCGACCACTTAGCTCCCTCTTTCTTCCCGAATGACGCTCTCTCTCTCTCTCCCTCTCTCTCTCTCTCTCTCTCTCTCTCTCTCTCTCTCTCTCTCTCTCTCTCTCTCAAGGTAACAGTACTTGTGGGCGGTAGGCAGCCAAACCAGACCAGAGAGGTACACTACTGGTACTACCCGCTGAGCGATGAGCAAACACCTCAGCAGCTGTCAAGTTTCATTCCTACGGCTCAGTGCAGCTGTCTCTTCTTAAATATATATATATATATATATATATATATATATATATATATATATATATATATATATATATATATACTTAAATCACACCTCTCACCCCCGTCATCCATTCTCTCTCCCTCTTGCCTCTCCCCTACCACATTCCCCTCACTTCCCCCACTCCCTCCACACCCCCTTCAGCCTGCCCCCCCTCTCTCTCCCCCTCCCCCTCCCCCTCCCAAACCCTTACCTCCCTCTCCCACCAGCATTCATTACGTGGTTTGCATTTCTCACTAATTACTTTCTCTCGTCCATTTCTGCACCCCTCTCTTCCTTTCCATTCCTACCCCATGCACACCTCATTCATCGACCCCCATCCTGCCCCGGTTCTGTGATCGTGTGTGGTTGGGGGCGCACCGCCTCCCTCTTCCCTCACTCTCTCTCACACACACACACACTCTCTCTCTCTCTCTCTCTCAGTCTCTCTTTCCCTGTAATCATTAGGAAGAGTGCGTGTGTGTGTGTGTGAAAGTGTGTGTATGTGTGTGTGTGTGTGTGTATGTGTGTGTGTGTGTGTGTGTGTGTGTGTGTGTGTGTGTGTGTGTGTGTGTGTGTGTGTGTGTGTGAATACCACCGTTCTCTGGAGAGGCTCTGATCAACCTTACTTTAGCGTTCCCTTTCCACCGGGTCCTTTCCCCCCTTCCCAGCTCTTTTATCACATTTCCGCTCACTACACTCCAGACCCGGGTTCCCCCGCCATCATCTTTCCTCTATATATGTTCAACCAACTCCTCTCATTCCCTGGATTGACTTGTACCACCCCAGTCAATCCTCCTGATTACATATACTTTTTTTTTTACCTCTCTCATATTGTCCTAGGTTGTCAATGTCCTCTTCTGAATTCTCCTCTTCTTCTTCTTCTTCTTTTCTTGTTCCAATATACATACATATATCTTCTCATATCCTTCCCTTGACTTTTACAGACGTGCCGGAGCTTCTCTCTCTCTCTCTCTCTCTCTCTCTCTCTCTCTCTCTCTCTCTCTCTCTCTCTCTCTCTCACACACACCGTAACTTCTTAACTACTCTCACAGTAACTTCACCCCCACCCCTCTTCGTCCCATCACACCTGCTTGAGCAGCAGCAGCAGTAGCAGCAGCTGTAGTAGCAGCAGTAGCAGCAGTAGTAGTAGCAGTAACCACCCCCCCCCCCCCCCAGTCTCTCCCACCCGTGAGATAATAATGGTCATGGTTCTGTTTATTAAACCTCCTCCCAATCCTTGAGCAATAATGATTTCCCCTTATCACGACCAGTGCAGTCCCTATTTCACACCAACGCTCCCTCCGTCTCCACCTCTTCCGTCTCTCCACCCATTTTTTCCTCCCCCTCCACCCGGCCCACTCCACACAACATCCACTCGCCTCCCTCACCCCCACAGCATCAGGCTGCTGAACAGTGCATTTCTTTTTAATCACTTGTAACCGAATGAAGAACAAATGGCCTTAAGAGTATACTTCTGAGTCGTATTTGAAGAACAAATACGTCTTGAATAACATAACTCTCCCGACAGTTATATTTTTGTTCATACGCAGCAGCAGCAGTGTGTGTGTGTGTGTGTGTGTGTGTGTGTGTGTGTGTGTGTGTGTGTGTGTGTGTTCTACGCCTGTGTTCTAGGCTGGGATCTCTCTCGCTGAGGTACCGCCAGGTGCGCTGTTCACCAGAACTGTTCTCCGAACTCCTGGAGTGTTATACGAGTCTTGACCACCAGTATAACGAAGACTGTGATACTACACACACACACACACACACACACACACACACAACACACGCAAAAAATATGCATATATATATATATATATATATATATATATATATATATATATATATATATACATAATCATATACATTCAGGGTCGTGTACGAAGTTGGTCTGATTGTGATAATGATTAATAATCTGGTATGCAGATGATTAATGATGAAGTTAATCAAGATAAAACGCATTACCCCGGAAAGGTTTTTCTTTGCTCAAGAGCTCTCTTATTTGGACTCATTAGTAAGACACATTTGGCTGTCGACAAACCGTCTGCAAGATTAAGATGTCCTGCCTTTCTCGTTCATCCACTATGACGCTCAAACTTCCTCTCTCTCTCTCTCTCTCTCTCTCTCTCTCCCTGTGCTCGCCATGTTTTCCGCAGCATCAGTGGGGGGCGGGCGGGCGGGCGGGTGGGCGGCCGCCACCGAGCGGTTCCCTACGTAAATAAATGATCAGAGTTATTCTCTGTCGTTGAGGTATTTGATGTTTGGAATTCTCTATTCTCGTAGTAGGGACCCCCACCCCCCCTCTCCCCTCCTGTCTTACACGCATGCGCACACACACACACTAGCTGGCGCCATCATATCGTTCCTCTATGACGGCATAACGATGCTCCTCTAAGCGGACTCCAATACATGAGGCATTATAAGCAGGCGCCACTACAATGCTAAGCTCTAAGCTGCCACCGGAAGAATGCCCCAGTAAGCTGACGACACCATGGTGCTCCAAGTAAGCTGGGAGTCACCATAAGCTTCTCGTACGCTGATACCAAGATTCAGAATTCGTGTCACTTCACTCTCGAACGCCTCTCCCTCTGGGCATCACCGGGCGCCTCTCCCTCCCTGGCATCCTTCGCCGGGCAAGTATCTGGACTCTCACTTCTGCTTTCCTGGGAAGTACCTGATGGCCAGGCCATTATACCTAATGGTCATACCACCGCGTTCGAGAGGCTAGTGGGGAGGAAAAAAAAAAAAAATACTCGTTTTTCAACCCTCCTCTTTTTTTTCCCCTTCTCCTCCTCCTCCTCCTTCACGTCTTCCATCCCACCGACACTCGCTCCTTCCGCCGATGTGGCGTAGTGTGGCAGGGTTCTTCTTCCCCCCGCCTCCGTCCCCCTCATTCAGTGTTTTGAGGAGGGGCGAGTTTGGGTTGTGTAGGTGGAGGGGGGGGGGGGAGGTTGCGCAGGGGGAGGGAGGGTGCGCGCGCCCGCCCGCGCCCTAGCCTTTGATCCTGCGTGTGGTTGTTAAGGGTGAATTAATGATCTTGGTGCACAGGAGTGGTTGTCGTGCGGGTACTTGCCCTACCACACACGACCATAGTAATAGAAAGCTCTCTCTCTCTCTCTCTCTCTCTCTCTCTCTCTCTCTCTCTCTCTCTCTCTCTCTCTCTCTCTCTCTCTCACTTACAAAGCCCAGGGAACACAAGGTTCCTCCTTTCTTCTGTCTTATTTTCCAAATGCCCCTTTCGCGGCGTCCCCGTTCTCGAGTGAATCTTTCAATGAAAAACTAAAAGGCTGACATAAAAAAAAAAAAACAATAATGTTAGCATCTGTTTACCTCTGCTGCTTTTGGAGTTTGGTGACGTGGGTAATGAGGGACGGAGTGTGTGTGTGTGTGTGTGTGTGTGTGTGTGTGTGTGTGTGTGTGTGTGTGTGTGGAGGAGAAAGCTTTTGAAGGCCTGCTTTTGTTGCGTCTATTGGTTGGTGTCCCACACGGGGGCTCCTGTGTCAAGAAGACGCGTAGGAGGAGGTGGGGTTGTCATTTTGGCCGGCGAGTTCGCAGTGCCCCCCCCCCCCCCATAACGAGAGAGAGAGAGAGAGAGAGAGAGAGAGAGAGAGAGAGAGAGAGAGAGAGAGAGAGAGAGAGAGAGAGACTCGTGGTGATGCTCTTGTTTTGCTTTTGTTTTTCATTTTTTGTCCTTGGTTGTTGGTGGTCCCGTTTCGCGTGAGAGGTGGGCGCTATTGTTGTTTTTGTCGGTGTGGGGTTCACTGGGGTTGGAGGGTGGAGACGTGGGGGTAGTGAGAGAGAGAGAGAGAGTGAGACAGAGTGTGGTGGGAGAGAAAGGTGTGTTTGGCTGGGGGGGGTGTTGCTGCGTCTACTGCCGACAACACCCTTCGTCTATCGGGAAAGAGGAGGAGGAGGAGGAGGAGGAGGAGGAGGAAGAGGAGGAGGAGGAAGGGTGGATGTTGTTGACGCCCGTTCGTGTGGCATCCTCACGGAGCGATCGACGTTCGTACGTTCGCACAAGTTCTTTTTCCTTCCCCGTTCCTGGTCATACAGCAATGGCACGTTTCTGAGCCACTGTCGTCTATATATATATATATATATATATATATATATATATATATATATATATATATATATATATATACTGGAAGACGCTCAGCTTTTGTATCTGGCGCAGGAAGGCACTTGTGTGTGTTGCTTTTGTTTCTCGAGTAATGGATGGTATTGTGTCATTGTTTACCTTAGCTATTGTCATGGATGAAGACGCTAATTTGCCGATGGTTTCTTGTCCCTTGGTTGCGAAAGACGTTGGCCGGGTCGGGTCTGGCCTCTCTCGTCTGGCATTCGCTCTGGGAGATGTGCTCCACTCTGGGAGTCTAACCAGTTCTTTTGAATTCCTTCCGCCATGCACTGGGTCCATCTTCAGTCTTTCTGTATTCCTATTGCAATGCGATGGGCAGTCTTCACTCCTCTTCTCAGATCTTATTGCAATGCATTGGACAGTATCTGTTCCTCTTGAATTCCGTCTTGCAATGCGCTGGGCAGTCTATATATAGTCCTCTTCCATTCCTATTGCAACTTTATATAACAAACTGGGCCACCTGTTGATGCTATCGCTGTATCAAACGTCTCTCTCAGTGTGGGATCTGACTATCCTGTCAGGAGTAGATAATAATATTCTCCTGCGTTGCTTCTGCTTAACAGTAGCTGCTTGACAACTGCTGTCAATTCTGGAGGGCATGGAAATAACATTTACACTCACCTTTGAAGGATGAACGCCTAATAATCTCTGTGAAAGGATTAAACACGCTTGATAATGGAGCAACTCACAGAGTGAATGGAAAAATGAAATCCAGAACGATGACTCATTTTGGAAGATTAATCCAACGTGTTATATATTAGAGTTTTAAATGAGCTACCCTGAAGAAAAAAAAGGTAGCCGGAGATAGTATCTATGGCCGATGTATACCTGGTGTATGTATACCTGGGAATACATGGTATATAGGGAGAGAAGAAATATATTCATAACTGACATTATTATTATTATTATTATTATTATTATTATTATTATTATTATCATTATTATCACTGCAGGTGACATATTTGCTCCCTTTGTTTGGCTGTCTAGTTCACAAATGTTTTTTTATCTCTTTCCCCGCCGAACAACACAGGGTGCAGCTGTTACCCTTGTGGTGTCGCATGGCGATGAGTTTCTATTTTGTTGTGGCGGTGATGAGTGACGCTGCAAATGTTGCTATCGCCGCGGCTTGAGGTAAAAAAGGGAGACGCACTAGTTGTCATGGTAAACTGAGATTTACACACACACACACACACACAAAAAAAAAAAAAAAGGTTATGTACTGGCTTATTACACAAGCTTAACTACGCTTAGGACGACGGACGGTACGACCTCTGAGTACTGCGACGGTACAGCCCTTGAGAACGACGGTCCGAACCTTTGAATCTGACGGTACGGTCCTTGAGGACGGCGGTACGACCTTCGAACCCGAAGGCACGGCCCTTGCGAACGACGGTCCGACCTCTTGAGACTAAACGGTGCGATCCTTGAACTACACGCTACGATTCTTGAACTAGGCGACACGACCCTTGAACTAGATGGTAACGACGCTTGAACTAGACGGTAACGACCCTTGAAGTAGACGGCAACGACGCTTGAACTAGACGGTAACGACCCTTAAAACAGACGGCACGACCCTTGGCTAAGAAGGCCTGGCCTCTAACCCGACCCTTTTGATACGCCACGTAAGATGATAAAACGACCCGATGAGGTTCAAAGACGGACGGGACTCCTGCCTCGACGACATATCCACCTGGAATGGACGACAACTGAAACGCACCGAGTCGACGATAAACATTCTAAGGAAGGGAAGGGAGAGAAGGGAGAGAAGGGAGAAAAGGGAGGGAGGGAGGGATAATAATACCCTCGGCATCTGAGGAAAGCGACATCTTGAAGATTCGCAAAAGGCACCTCCCTCCCTCCTTCCTTCGTTTCCTTCCTTCTCTGTCGTACCGGACGACGACGACGACGACGACAAAAGGCGCCGACGAGAACCACCGCCACGGAATAAACTCGAAGGAGGACTCGATTCCCTAAGGCGGCGACGACACGTACCCTTGCCCAGCCTGCCGACAAAGGAGCGTTGGTGACAGTCGTGTGTGTGTGTGTGTGTGTGTGTGTGTGTGTGTGTGTGGGGGGGGGGGGGGGGTGCTGCGGCAAATCATGGCCAGCAGTATTCTACACCACGGCTGCCTGGCGTCCTCTCACACTACACTCCCACCTCCTTCCTTCCCCCCCCCCCCCCCCCCCCCCGGCACGTCTCTTCGTTGTATATCAACTGACTGCTACATTTCTTTCTTGTATCTCCCCCGACGATGTGATCATTACACGAAAGTGCACTTGGGAACTTATCGTGTTTCATTTCCTCGTAGACTCATAGGAATATATATATATATATATATATATATATATATATATATATATATATATATATATATATACATATATCCCCTCTGCTGACCACTCCTCAGGGGTTCATCTCTTTCCCCTCTTCACGTCCCCTTCTTTCCCCTAACTTCCTCTTCCATTTCCTTCTTCCTCTCTTTTATTCGATTTTCTGACGTATTAGCTTCCCCTCTCCTCCCTTCTCTTCTTACCCTCTCTGTCCCTTTTCTTTAGTCTCCTCTTGCCTTTTCCCCCTCATTTTTTACATTCTCCTCACGTCATCTTTTAGTCTTAGTAAAGACACCTCGACTGACTCTCTCTCTCTCTCTCTCTCTCTCTCTCTCTCTCTCTCTCTCTCTCTCTCTCTCATTCAGACCTTTTCCTCTTCTCCCTCTGTTTACCCTATTATCTTCCCCTCTTCATTTATCTTAACCTAATCTCCCTTCCCTTTAACCATTTTTCCGGCCCTCTCTCTCTCTCTCTCCCTTTCTTTCTCCTTTCCTCTCATCTCCCTCTCACCTTCACTCTCCTTATGTCTAACTCTGCCTCTCGCTCTCACTCTCTCCTCCCGCTCTCACCTTCCCTCTCCCCGCGCTCCCTCCCCTCTCTACCCTTCATTAAGGGCCTTTCACTGAGGGAACCTCCTAACATAAGGGGGGAGGAGGCCGGATCCCAGCCCGCCCAAGAGACAGGATCAGCATCCCAAACCACTAAGGGAAGCGGGATCACCATCCCAAGCCAATCAGGAGAAGCGGGGTCAATATCCCAGGCAACAGGATAAATATGCCAAACCGGTATGGGAAGCGGACTTCACCATCCCAGGCCAATCAGGGAAGCGGACTTCACCACCCCATCAAGATCACCATTCATGCTGCCCCCTGGCACTTCACCATCCCAGGCCAATCAGGGAAGCGGACTTCACCATCATCACCATTCATGCTGCCCCCTGGCACATAAGGGTTGTGATGTCTGTTTCCTTACCTTCACCACCAAGCTTTGGAAATCTGTCCCCTCTCACGTCTTTTTATTCAAAAAGGCAGAACAAAATATAGATTACTTTGCTTTTAGCTCATCTTAATTCTCATAACAGCTTAAGTCTTTATAGTGTGGACTGGACTGGAGCCTTCGAGATAGATAAAACAGATATAGAACACAAGATGTGGGTGTTACCCAACACAAGTTAGCACTGTCTCCAACACAAACAATGGACGTAAAACACAGCAAAAGAGTATGGAACACATGGAGAGAAGTATGACCCACGCAACACAGGATACAGGGCTTTCCCACACAGAGACACACACACACAACACAACACAACACAAACACAAGTTGCGATTCAACACTACTCCATCTCCCCCTCCCTTCCCCCTTTCCCTCCTCCCTTCCAAAATACGTATGTCTCTCTGGAAGCACAACAGCGTTGCTGAGCATGTTGCCACGCACCACAAGAACCAATCACTTTGCAGGGACCACATGCGGCAGTGACACCATCCAGCGTTTCTGATTGGTCGACCTAATGTGTGACCCCTTGACAGATTGGCTTATGTACAAACACCTGTCTCATCCACGCTCCATAACACAGCCGTACTCACGTCATACTCCTAAACTGAGGGCGTCCTGGGCTCTGTGAGTATGTAGCTACTGGGATGGACTCACGCCAAAAAAAGAAGGAAGAGTGTGTGAGTTCGTGATGGTGAGAGTGATCCGAGAGGAAGCGATAGTGTGTTTTGTCTTTGGAGGAGGAGGAGGAGGAGGAGGAGGAGAGGAGAGGAGGAGGAGAAAATTCATCAGTATCATATCATAGCAGTGTAGATGATGAGGAGATGATGATGATGATGATGGTCCCCGTAGACTCCACGAGGTATGTTCTGGTCGTGGAGAGAGAGAGAGAGAGAGAGAGAGAGAGAGAGAGAGAGAGAGAGAGAGAGAGAGAGAGAGAGAGAGAGGGTGGAAGTTGTTGCCCCGCCGTTCGGTGGCATCCTCACGGAGCGATCGACGTTCGTACGTTCGCACAAGTTCTTTTTCCTTCCCCGTTCCGGGTCATACAGAAATGGAAACGTTTCTGAGCCACTGTCGTCTATATATATATATATATTATATATATATATATATATATATATATATATAATATATATACTGGAAGACGCTCAGCTTTTGTATCTGGCGCAGGAAGGCACTTGTGTGTGTTGCTTTTGTTTCTCGAGAATAGGATGTGGTATTGTGTCATTGTTTACCTTAGCTATTGTCATGGATGAAGACGCTAATTTGCCGATGGTTTTTGTCCCTTGGTTGCGAAAGACGTTGGCCGGTCGGGTCTGGCCTCTCTCGTCTGGCATTCGCTCTGGAGATGTGCTCACTCTGGGAGTCTAACCAGTTCTTTTGAATTCCTTCCGCCATGCACTGGGTCCATCTTCAGTCTTTCTGTATTCCTATTGCAATGCGATGGGCAGTCTTCACTCCTCTTCTCAGATCTTATTGCAATGCATTGGACAGTATCTGTTCCTCTTGAATTCCGTCTTGCAATGCGCTGGGCAGTCTATATATAGTCCTCTTCCATTCCTATTGCAACTTTATATAACAAACTGGGCCACCTGTTGATGCTATCGCTGTATCAAACGTCTCTCTCAGTGTGGGATCTGACTATCCTGTCAGGAGTAGATAATAATATTCTCCTGCGTTGCTTCTGCTTAACAGTAGCTGCTTGACAACTGCTGTCAATTCTGGAGGGCATGGAAATAACATTTACACTCACCTTTGAAGGATGAACGCCTAATAATCTCTGTGAAAGGATTAAACACGCTTGATAATGGAGCAACTCACAGAGTGAATGGAAAAATGAAATCCAGAACGATGACTCATTTTGGAAGATTAATCCAACGTGTTATATATTAGAGTTTTAAATGAGCTACCCTGAAGAAAAAAAAGGTAGCCGGAGATAGTATCTATGGCCGATGTATACCTGGTGTATGTATACCTGGGAATACATGGTATATAGGGAGAGAAGAAATATATTCATAACTGACATTATTATTATTATTATTATTATTATTATTATTATTATTATTATCATTATTATCACTGCAGGTGACATATTTGCTCCCTTTGTTTGGCTGTCTAGTTCACAAATGTTTTTTTATCTCTTTCCCCGCCGAACAACACAGGGTGCAGCTGTTACCCTTGTGGTGTCGCATGGCGATGAGTTTCTATTTTGTTGTGGCGGTGATGAGTGACGCTGCAAATGTTGCTATCGCCGCGGCTTGAGGTAAAAAAGGGAGACGCACTAGTTGTCATGGTAAACTGAGATTTACACACACACACACACACACAAAAAAAAAAAAAAAGGTTATGTACTGGCTTATTACACAAGCTTAACTACGCTTAGGACGACGGACGGTACGACCTCTGAGTACTGCGACGGTACAGCCCTTGAGAACGACGGTCCGAACCTTTGAATCTGACGGTACGGTCCTTGAGGACGGCGGTACGACCTTCGAACCCGAAGGCACGGCCCTTGCGAACGACGGTCCGACCTCTTGAGACTAAACGGTGCGATCCTTGAACTACACGCTACGATTCTTGAACTAGGCGACACGACCCTTGAACTAGATGGTAACGACGCTTGAACTAGACGGTAACGACCCTTGAAGTAGACGGCAACGACGCTTGAACTAGACGGTAACGACCCTTAAAACAGACGGCACGACCCTTGGCTAAGAAGGCCTGGCCTCTAACCCGACCCTTTTGATACGCCACGTAAGATGATAAAACGACCCGATGAGGTTCAAAGACGGACGGGACTCCTGCCTCGACGACATATCCACCTGGAATGGACGACAACTGAAACGCACCGAGTCGACGATAAACATTCTAAGGAAGGGAAGGGAGAGAAGGGAGAGAAGGGAGAAAAGGGAGGGAGGGAGGGATAATAATACCCTCGGCATCTGAGGAAAGCGACATCTTGAAGATTCGCAAAAGGCACCTCCCTCCCTCCTTCCTTCGTTTCCTTCCTTCTCTGTCGTACCGGACGACGACGACGACGACGACAAAAGGGCGCCGACGAGAACCACCGCCACGGAATAACTCGAAGGAGGACTCGATTCCCTAAGGCGGCGACGACACGTACCCTTGCCCAGCCTGCCGACAAAGGAGCGTTGGTGACAGTCGTGTGTGTGTGTGTGTGTGTGTGTGTGTGGGGGGGGGGGGGGGTGCTGCGGCAAATCATGGCCAGCAGTATTCTACACCACGGCTGCCTGGCGTCCTCTCACACTACACTCCCACCTCCTTCCTTCCCCCCCCCCCCCCCCCCCGGCACGTCTCTTCGTTGTATATCAACTGACTGCTACATTTCTTTCTTGTATCTCCCCCGACGATGTGATCATTACACGAAAGTGCACTTGGGAACTTATCGTGTTTCATTTCCTCGTAGACTCATAGGAATATATATATATATATATATATATATATATATATATATATATATATATATATATACATATATCCCCTCTGCTGACCACTCCTCAGGGGTTCATCTCTTTCCCCTCTTCACGTCCCCTTCTTTCCCCTAACTTCCTCTTCCATTTCCTTCTTCCTCTCTTTTATTCGATTTTCTGACGTATTAGCTTCCCCTCTCCTCCCTTCTCTTCTTACCCTCTCTGTCCCTTTTCTTTAGTCTCCTCTTGCCTTTTCCCCCTCATTTTTTACATTCTCCTCACGTCATCTTTTAGTCTTAGTAAAGACACCTCGACTGACTCTCTCTCTCTCTCTCTCTCTCTCTCTCTCTCTCTCTCTCTCTCTCTCTCTCTCATTCAGACCTTTTCCTCTTCTCCCTCTGTTTACCCTATTATCTTCCCCTCTTCATTTATCTTAACCTAATCTCCCTTCCCTTTAACCATTTTTCCGGCCCTCTCTCTCTCTCTCTCCCTTTCTTTCTCCTTTCCTCTCATCTCCCTCTCACCTTCACTCTCCTTATGTCTAACTCTGCCTCTCGCTCTCACTCTCTCCTCCCGCTCTCACCTTCCCTCTCCCCGCGCTCCCTCCCCTCTCTACCCTTCATTAAGGGCCTTTCACTGAGGGAACCTCCTAACATAAGGGGGGAGGAGGCCGGATCCCAGCCCGCCCAAGAGACAGGATCAGCATCCCAAACCACTAAGGGAAGCGGGATCACCATCCCAAGCCAATCAGGAGAAGCGGGGTCAATATCCCAGGCAACAGGATAAATATGCCAAACCGGTATGGGAAGCGGACTTCACCATCCCAGGCCAATCAGGGAAGCGGACTTCACCACCCCATCAAGATCACCATTCATGCTGCCCCCTGGCACTTCACCATCCCAGGCCAATCAGGGAAGCGGACTTCACCATCATCACCATTCATGCTGCCCCCTGGCACATAAGGGTTGTGATGTCTGTTTCCTTACCTTCACCACCAAGCTTTGGAAATCTGTCCCCCTCTCACGTCCTTTTTATTCAAAAAGGCAGAACAAAATATAGATTACTTTGCTTTTAGCTCATCTTAATTCTCATAACAGCTTAAGTCTTTATAGTGTGGACTGGACTGGAGCCTTCGAGATAGATAAAACAGATATAGAACACAAGATGTGGGTGTTACGCCAACACAAGTTAGCACTGTCTCCAACACAAACAATGGACGTAAAACACAGCAAAAGAGTATGGAACACATGGAGAGAAGTATGACCCACGCAACACAGGATACAGGGCTTTCCCACACAGAGACACACACACACAACACAACACAACACAAACACACGCTGCGATTCAACACTACTCCATCTCCCCCTCCCTTCCCCTTTCCCTCCTCCCTTCCAAAATACGTATGTCTCTCTGGAAGCACAACAGCGTTGCTGAGCATGTTGCCACGCACCACAAGAACCAATCACTTTGCAGGGACCACATGCGGCAGTGACACCATCCAGCGTTTCTGATTGGTCGACCTAATGTGTGACCCCTTGACAGATTGGCTTATGTACAAACACCTGTCTCATCCACGCTCCATAACACAGCCGTACTCACGTCATACTCCTAAACTGAGGGCGTCCTGGGCTCTGTGAGTATGTAGCTACTGGGATGGACTCACGCCAAAAAAAAGAAGGAAGAGTGTGTGAGTGCGTGATGGTGAGAGTGATCCGAGAGGAAGCGATAGTGTGTTTTGTCTTTGGAGGAGGAGGAGGAGGAGGAGGAGGAGGAGGAGGAGGAGGAGGAGGAGGAGAAATTCATCAGTATCATCATCATAGCAGTGTATGATGATGAGGAGGATGATGATGATGATGATGGTCCCCGTAGACTCCACGAGGTATGTTCTGGTCGTGGAGAGAGAGAGAGAGAGAGAGAGAGAGAGAGAGAGAGAGAGAGAGAGAGAGAGAGAGAGAGAGAGAGAGAGAGAGACGAATCCGCTTCACAGACAAAATCCCAAAGTTATCATCTACTAATTCCTGAATACATTTTATATATATATATATATATATATATATATATATATATATATATATATATATATATATATATATATATATATATATATATATATATATATGGAGAAGTAATAATGAGTTTGCGTTTAAAGTCTTTCATCACAAGGCAATATACACCACAGGAATAGATTTACGGATAATCATTACATATCTGGACGTTTCTAATTAAAACAATCAATAGACAGGCCATGCGTCTCGGGAGAATCCTAAAACTGGAGCACAGCTGCGCCTGAAGAGCCACAAAGCTGTGGTGCAGCTGTAACTGACAAACCAAAAGCTGGAGTGCAGCTGTGATTGATCCCCCCGAAGCTGTAGTTCAGCTGTAACTGACTACACCAAGCTGGAGGGTAGCTCCAGCCGACTACCCAAAGCTGGAACTTACCCAAGTCTCAATTATCTCTCATTTAGCCCAAGGAACCAGCCGTCAAAGCTGCCATCAATCACCCTTCCCCACAATGATGCTCTAGAGTCTAATATCTAGAGTCTAATATCTAGAGTCTAGAGCTTAAAAAACTTTTCGGTTGGGTGATGACATTATCTTTTCTAAATCATTTTCTATATCAAACGAGGTCCTCTTTCTCCTCGCAACCTTTTCTAACAATTTTCTATGTTAAAGGAATTCCTTTTCTTCCCCTCAAAACATTTTTAAGCAATTTTCCACATCAAACAAAGTCCTTTTCTTCCTCTCAACCCTTTTAAACTATTTCCTATGTTAAACGAGGTCCTTTTCTTCCTCTCAAACGTTTTTAAACAATCATCTATATTAAACGAAGTCCTCTTCTTCCTCTCAACCTTTTTAAATTCCTCCTTTTGCCTTAAATAGGGTCCTCTTTGTCCTCCCCCTAACGAAATTGACCTTTTTTTTCTTAAACTCTCGCCTCCACGTGAAAAAAGTCCTCTTTCTCTTCTTACTCCGGTGATGTGTAAACCTTCTTCTCTCTCTCTCTCTCTCTCTCTCTCTCTCTCTCTCTCTCTCTCTCTCTCTCTCTATCTATCTATCTATCTATCTATCTATCTATCTCTCTCCTCTCTTTCACTGTCTCCGTTCCCTGGTCTTTCGTCCGACACGCACTCATTTCTGTCTTCTTCTGTGTTCATTAATCTTCTTCCGTTCTTCACTCCTCTATCTCCCAGTTATTCCACCTCTCCTCCTCAACCTGTCTTCTCAGTCCCGGGAGTTGCTCAATCAACCCCAGAGAGTATCTATCCAAACACCCATATTTCTCTGGGGACAGCTTTCCAAGGGGAGGGAGGGAAAGTCTCCCCCAAGAACCCCCTTCCCTGATAGACCGTTGAAGTTTTAAAACTTTCTTGAATGGATTTTCATGTTTTATTTCTCCATTTGTAGAAAGTTTCCACTGGATTATCATGCTTCTCTCTCTCTCTCTCTCTCTCTCTCTCTCTCTCTCTCTCTCTCTCTCTCTCTCTCTCTCTCTCTCGTGATAAGCACCACGCACCCCCGTGCCATTTTGGCAAACACATTCTCTCTCTCTCTCTCTCTCTCTCTCTCTCTCTCTCTCTCTCTCTCTCTCTCTCTCTCTCTCTCTCTCATTTTTTCAAAAAGTTTTGAGTGGGAATGGATTATTCAATGACTTTGTTTTTTTCATTTATAGTATTATTTCTCTTATTTTCCCCCCTCTTTTTTTTTCATTTATTTCTCTTTTTTTGCCCACTTTTTTTTTTTTGAGCCATAACAGATGCTAATGAACCCGCGTGTTTACCTAAAACTCTCACGTGCCGCATCTAACACGCGCGATGGATGTTTAAAACTATGGAAAATGTTTTAGTCAGGGTTAATTGCCCGGTGGGTGCAGCCTAGCTAGGGAAAAAAAAATATTGTCACAATAAAAGGTCACTATCCAGCCAGTCGGTCGCTTTTGTGTGTTTATATATATATATATATATATATATATATATATATATATATATATATATATATATATATAGAGAGAGAGAGAGAGAGAGAGAGAGAGAGAGAGAGAGAGATGTATGGATAAATAGATAGACAGACATAGACAGATAGGAGGAAAACGCCTTTGGGTTAAACTAAAGGGCTCACAGCTTCAGGGAAGAGAATAAACTTTGGTCACTGAAATGGCAACTCTTTTCCAATGACTGAAATATTTTCTTTCTCCTACCAACCCACTCATATATATATATATATATATATATATATATATATATATATATATATATATATATATATATATATATATATATATTCCTAACAATGTATTTACTACATAACATACATAATTTATTTAAGAAAAATAGAAGAAGAAAGAAAACATTTGGAAGCGAATACTTTAGACGCGGTAACACAATTAAAACTTTTGAAACTTGAATCATAAATCGTCAAGTTTTACAGAACCTTGGAAAGAAGGACGAGAGCCGTTGATGCAACGTGTGTTCCATTCGTCGGAGATGCTATGCTGAGGCGCTGAAATAGAAAGGCTGACTGCTGTTGCTGCTGCTGCTGCTGCTGCTCTCTCTCTCTCTCTCTCTCTCTCTCTCTCTCTCTCTCTCTCTCTCTCTCTCTCTCTCTCTCTCTCTCTCAGCTGCTTAGGTCAGCCGGAATCCAAGGTCGCTGTTGTGGTTGGGGAGCGAAGAGGCGCTCTTACCCCCAGAGGTCACCGGCGTCTCTGAAACACTCGGGACGAGGAAAGCGCAGCTGATGAACCCAAGACCATCGTATTGTGTTCTCTTCCGCTGTTCCCCGAGGCTTTGCAGCGACCATCTTGATTTTCTAATCTTGATTTTCGGAGTTTCTCTGGCTGTCATTATTATATGAGACTGTTCTAATAACTCCTAAAGAGTCTCTGGCCATGTGAGACTGTTCTAAAACATCTCTCTCAGAGAGTCTGGCCATACGAGACTATTTCTAACAATGCCCAGTCTCTCTGGCCATGTGAGTCTGTTCTGGTAACCGTGAAAATTTTCTCTGGCCATGTGGGAGGCTGCTCTAATGACTCTTGGAGGTTCTGGCCGCGTGTTTCAACAACTCTCGAAGGCCCTTGGAGACTGACTTACTAATATACCTTTCTGACGGCTTCAGGAGCCACTTACATCATCTATTTCAGGGCACCGGGAGGCAATGAATGAGCAGACCACCTGACGTCAAGCACACACGAGGGGAGAGAGAGAGAGAGAGAGAGAGAGAGAGAGAGAGAGAGAGAGAGAGAGAGAGAGAGAGAGAGAGAGAGAGAGACCCGCCCAATAAAATGCCTTTTCCAACCTTTCTCTCCTCCTGACATTCTCAATTAACTCTCTCCTCGTCCCCTTCCACCAATTACCCTCTCACTTCCATTAACTCTCACCCTCCCTACCCTCCTCTCCCCTTCCACTCTCTCTCTCTCTCTCTCTCTCTCTCTCTCTCTCTCTCTCTCTCTCTCTCTGCCTCCCTCCTCCTCCTCCTCCCCATCTATCATCTACCCTCCCGATCACCAAAAAAAAAAAAGAAAAAAGGGGGACCTCTCTCGTAATCATCTGGGCACTGATGATCCATTAATCACCCATTACTGTCCAATAAAAGGCAAATCATCTTGAAGGGGCCTATTACCAATAATAAAGACTGTGAGGAGACCCAGGTACTTGCGCACTTAGCGGCGAGTGCGCCTCGTGAGTGCGCCCGGAGACCATCGCGAGGCTGAGGTCACTCAGGAACTTGAGTTTAAATGAACTTGACTTTATTGGAAGACGTTCTTTTAGACTCTGGTCACCCCAGGAACCGGGGAGAAATTTTATATATTCAGACTATTCGATATTTCATTCAACCGTTATCGAAAATTCATTATGGACTCTGTGAATAATGTAGGATCGTACAGCTCCTCAATAATACATCCTTCTATTATTCATTATATCACCCATGGCATATACTGTAAGAGGATTATCAATTTCACGTGGCTCATTCACCATGGTCTGGGTTATACGTTATACAAGCCATGTAGGGAATGACAGGAGGCGTCTGTATATATCGTCTGTACATATCTAGACGTCTATACCAAATGCATTGCGCATGTTCGAATGCATACGTTCGCCTCAGAAATGTGTGATGACTACGTCAGTTACTGTGAAAATTTTCGCTTTTTTTTTGGGGGGGAGGAGGGGTCGTCTTCCATCCTAAACGTCACACTGAGATAAGAGAAAGAGAGAGATAGAGATAGATAGATAGACAGATAGTCAGACAGATAGATAAATAGAGATAGAGAGAGAGAGAGAGAAACTAGTCTGCATTTAGATTTCTCATCTAATAATAATAATAATAATAATAATAATAATAATAACAATTAGTCTTTCGTTTGTACAATGCAGTTTAATCTATTTCAGGGATGATCATATTCACTTTTTTTTCTTTCCCCCACATCATCTGAAAATTATTAATTACCCTCATTTTACATGAACTACGAAAGATAAGGGAGTAATGGGTCATTATCCTTCGAACCTACACTGAATGGGTCGTTAAACTGACAACCGTACAATTAATGAGTCCTCAACCAGCTCACACTGTGGAGACTGTCAGTGTTGCAACGTATATTTATATATATATATATATATATATATATATATATATATATATATATATATATATATATGTTTACCAAATGGCGTCCTAGCTTCGTCTCTTCGAT
>NC_092260.1:23644698-23669698 GCF_036320965.1 Panulirus ornatus | reverse complement strand
AATTGAACAATTACCACTACGGTAACCGATGCCTCCATCACCATCACCTCCTCTCCCTCTCCTCCCTCCCCTCCATCACCAACACTACCACCACCATTACCATCTTCACCACCATCATCCATCACCCATCATCACCTACCATCATTATCATCACCACCACAACCATCACCAACACCGCCACCATTCCCACAGACCAACCACCACCATCATCACCATCACCAACACCAACACTCCCATCATCACCACACCAACACTCCAATCACCACCAACACCAACACTCCCATCACCACCACCACCACCACCACTCCCATCATCACCACCACCACTCCCATCATCACCACCACCACCACCAACACTCCCATCATCACCACCACCACTCCCATCATCACCACCACCACCACCACCACTCCCATCATCACCACCACCACTCCCATCATCACCACCACCACCACCAACACTCCCATCATCACCACCACCACTCCCATCATCACCATCACCACCACCACCACTCCCATCACCACCACCAACACTCCCATCATCACCACCACCACCACCAACACTCCCATCATCACCACCACCACTCCCATCATCACCACCACCAACACCAACACTCCCATCATCACCACACCAACACTCCCATCACCACCAACACCAACACTCCCATCATCACCACCACCAACACCAACACTCCCATCACCACCAACACCAACACTCCCATCATCACCACCACCACCACCAACACTCCCATCATCACCACCACCAACACTCCCATCACCACCAACACCAACACTCCCATCACCACCACCACCACCACCACTCCCATCATCACCACCATCACTCCCATCACCACCACCAACACTCCCATCATCACCACCACCACCAACACTCCCAGAAACCTAACCTATCACCGTATTTGGCCATAAATTCCTCCAGCAGGCATGGCAATACTACTCACCCACCTCGCGACATTCCACCTTATACACCCACTCCACAGGGGACAATTCTCCCTCGGTCTCCGAGGGCGACGAAATATATTCTTGATCGCTAAAGAAGGCGATGATATCTTAGTGGTATAGCACTTTATGGCCCAGCAGGTCCTCCTTAGCGATGATCGTCTCATGGTAGCTGGAGACCCAGCGACCTACTGCTTTATTTGTCTCTCGTCAAAGCTGCAGGTCTGAGCACAGCTGTATGGGTCGCCTTCTTTGCACACACACACACACACACACACACACACACACACACACACAACAAACGCGCTCGTTCATAACACACTCTTGGGGTATTGGGAGTGGTGGATGAATGGAACTTTGAAAGTGAATGATGAAACCGAGACAACAAAACGATGTTCAAAAACTTGTATAACAACAGTAGAGAAAGTTCAAGAGATCGGGGGGGGGGGGGGGGGGGGGGGGGAAGGCGGCAGCCCCATGAGTGTACAACGCCCTTCTCCTCGTCCAGAACAAATGGGTAATTACTCACATAGACCAAAAAAGGTAATTACTAATACTTAACGACAGACATAGCCTTTTGAAAACATTTTCTAAAGGTAATTACTAATACTTAATGGCAGACATAGCCTTTTGAAAACACAAAGTTCATGATCCAGAGACAAGTACGTCTCACCGTGAACTTCCCATTCGCCAGCTACTAAAACACACCTCCCTACACTTACACTTATACTTTCCACATCTACGTCGCTGAGAAAGTGTGGGATGCACGAAGGGGATGGTAACCTCGACTTAAGAAAAATCACTCAAGGAATGAATTAAATTATGTACTGTTTAACACGACTCAAAATTCCTCTAGCATCCTTAATTATTATTATTAATATTCCTCACACACGTACGTCTAATTGACTTTCTGGCTGTGAATCTTGGACAATGTGTGGGAGGGAGGAGGATGGGAGGGGAACGGGCCTTGGAGGGAGGGAGAAAGGGGAGGGAGAGAGAGAGAGAGAGAGAGAGAGAGAGAGAGAGAGAGAGAGAGAGAGAGAGAGAGAGAGAGAGAGAGAGGGGGGGGGAGGATGAGAAAAAAGGGAGGGAGAAAAGAGGAAGAGGGTTGGGGGCTGGGGGGGTAGAAAAGCGAGGGAATGATAGTGGTTGGTTTGGAAGAGTTGGGGTGGGGAGGGGTCCCTGGAGGCGAAAACGTGAAGGGAATATATCCTTCGTCTCTCTCTCTCTCTCTCTCTCTCTCTCTCTCTCTCTCTCTCTCTCTCTCTCTCTCTCTCTCTCTCTCCCTCGCTCGCGCCAAAAAATTCAGCAGACGTGGAGTAAATTTGGGAGTTTTGGATTGCGCAACAGCCCGAGCCTGGCTGCAGATCAATATGATATGATCGATATTGAGTTACCACACGTCTCGTCACGGGAAGGTAAATCACTCAGGCTGTAGATTATGCCACGGCCAAGCTGACGGCAGATGCTGATCATTAGGTGACGGTAAGCCGAGGACGGGGAGGGCAGATCACGTATCGATCAAGTTATTAATATAAAAGTACAAATGACGGACGAACTCGTGAAAATTCTTGAGGTCGCGTGACTCACTGCTCTCTCCATCATAACAGTGCAGTCTTAATGGTCGAAACCTGATACAGTTATACACACACACACACACACACACAAGTAAAACACCCTCGGATGGCGAAGGTGTACCATTAAGGGGATCATGACTTCACTGTGTTGAATTCATAATAAAGCACCAAACCTAATCGTGATTCGTCGCTTTTCATCACCCACTCACGACGTCTCGTGGCCGACGTGTAAAACTCTCACACATAACGCAGGAGATCTTCCCAGTTTCGTATGTGAATGAGACGCGATCAGCCACACACACACACACACACACAAACACACATACACATCGGGTCGTCGTCCAAGGATCTTTTTCTGTAGATGGGAGGAGACGTGAGGGCAATAACCCCCACTTGTTAATACACTGACTGACTAACAAAGGAAACATTAATCGAAGTGTTTCCCTCTCGGCCGAGCCAGTGAGAATAACATGCTCCTTGACGGAGATCAATTTAGATCAATTTCAACCACTTCGTTGTGGGGGACTTGGAGGTAAAGAAGCACCGGATTCATACAATCTTCGTTCGTGGTTTTCGAAATGATCCTTTGGTCTGTTGCTGTCTGCGTTCCTTTCAGTCACATTGGTGAAGGGAAGGCTAAAAGAGATCTGGGTGTCTCTGTGTCTGACGACCTTTTCTTTAGCGAATAAAGCAAAGCAACTGTTGCCTTAGAAGGGAAAGATGGTAGGTTGGATATTACGAACCTCTAAGAGGAGAGAGACGAAACTCACAAAGATATAATTCAAAGTACATATAACACCACTCACCTCCCACCCACCCACCCTCAATAAAACAAGGTTGTGTGTCACCAGCAACTTCTAATACGTACGACATCGTCAATTTAACGTATAAAGGTCACTCACAACCTTCAGTAAATTTGCAAAACTAAAAACAAAAAAAAAAAAAAGGAGAAATAAGGATGAGAACTCTCGGTAGCGACAGAAATCACTTAAGGCTTTCCAGGATCTCTGGTGCGTTGACGGGACGAGAAATACATCACTAACACACACACACACACACACACACACACACACACACACACACACACGAGTGGAGAAGATACGAATGTTAATCTCCACTTAGACACCCTTCCACCTCTCTCTTCACCTCCTGCCTCTTTCTTTTATACATCTCCCACTCATTTGCATCATTTCCCTGCAAAACTCGTCCAAATGCCTGCCTTCTCTTTCACCATTCCCTGCTGACATTCAGAGACACGGAAGAAACTTCCTAAGACAACGCGTCACGGAAGTGCGTAAACACTGTCCCTAAAACTGTTCACCTCACTAGCCACAAGTGTGAAGTGATTGACTATGGTGAACCTCCCGGTGGAGAACTTCAAAAAAAAGAAAAGACTTGAATGGATCACTACTTACAAGGTGTAAGTACCTGACGAGTCGGGTTGTGTCGGGAGGGGGTGTGTGTGTGTTACGCGAGCCTCCGTGCGGCCTAAGACAGCCTGCATGATCAAAAGAACAAACAAAGGTGCATCTTAGTTCCAAACCTAGCTCGTGCGATGGGAGGCAGGACACTACAGGACAAAGGTGAGGCAGAGGAGTGATTCCACATCTTCGTAACTCTTTAAGGAAGAAGGTACGACTCTACGGCACGACCTGGGCATTGTCGTACGACCCTTAGCTATGATGACTTAGCCTCGCTGGTGTGCTCAAGGGTCGTCCCGTAGTTATCATGGGCTAACAATACTGAACATCTGCGTGTGTGTGTGTGTGTGTGTGTGTGTGTGTGTGTGTGTGTGTGTGTGTGTGTGTGTGTGTGTGGGAGGGAGGGAAGGAACACCATGTCATCTGATCACATATTGCGACACATCCTGCACGGTAATCCTTCTCCTCCTCCTCCTCCTCCTCCTCCTCCTCCTCCTCTTCCTCTCCAATGAACTATAATCGTTCACTTCCGTTATAGACAACGCACGCGTAATACACTACAGTAATTACGGACCAGCAACAACAACAACAAAAAAAGGTAATTTGAAAAAACAATGAAACGGATGTTACTGTCAAAAGAAGAGTGAGTGACTGAGAGGGGGGCGCGAGAGAGAGAGAGAGGAGAAAATGGGAGTGTTGTGAATACCCTCTTCCTCTCTCACCCATCCTAAAACTCACTCTCTCCTCAGTTAAAATCTCGTCACAGGTACTTATAGGAAGTTAAATACATAAGCACATCCTTCTACCCCTCCCAACCCACCTAAATTCTCTCTCTCTCTCTCTCTCTCTCTCTCTCTCTCTCTCTCTCTCTCTCTCTCTCTCTCTCTCTCTCTCGAACAGAATATAATCACATACCCGAAACCAACTTCTCACATTCCCGCACTTATTTCTTCTTTTTTCACATATCTTCTTTCACCCCCCCCGACTACGACGCGTCCCCACCCGTTCGTTCCCTTTGAAGTCATCCTCTACGACGTCTGGTGGTCACCCTCTGCCATAAAATTGCCGGCTGGAATGAAGCAAGGACGGACCAAGCCCAAGCCCGAGCCAGTCCTCCCCCACCCTAAACCTTCCTCCTGGCCTTGCTAGTGGACCCACATCTTTCCGAAGAGGAAGTTCTTTTTCTTTTATGTTTTTTTTTTCTTTGAATGAAATCCTCCGCTACATTTCTTCAACTTTCGGCAAAGTCACGAAAACCAGATATAATTCCACACACACACACACACACACACACACACACACACACATATATATATCAAGGAAACATATGGAAAAAATCATACCTTGAGACGGGTTCAGTCATAAACGAGGCCCCTCCCAAAAAATTAAGCATAGTAAAAAACAAAACAAAAAAATGCCCAGGTAAACCAACGGGTATATTTTTTTTCCTCCCTAACCTGGTTGAGTTTTTTTCCTCCTTAAGTTTATTCAGACGTAAATGATTATTGCCGCCTCTAAGAGTTACCTCATGTTTCTCGCATCAGCTGTTGGCTACTCAGAGAGAGGGGCGCCACCGGCCCCCCTTACCTCGCAAATGGATGACACAAATTTACTCCCTCCCTCCTCCGTCCAAAGGCTCCCTGGCAGAGAGATCGCCTGAAGGAGATTGTGAGATCGTATCAACACGTGGTAGGCAGTACATAAAGTGAGGCTCCCTCTTTTTTTTTCTCTCTCTCTCTCTCTCTCGAACCCATTAAGGCAGACAGCTTTAAGAGTCCCCGTTTTCTCGAGTGGGGAAGACTATGTTTTACCAAGAGTAAACGTAAAACAGGGAAGATAGCACAAGTCTGAGGAGTTAATATCAATTCTTGAGACAGTACCAAAGCTTATCCTTGGTGGCGGGGCAGAAAGGATACTGCCAACGTATCTCCGGCGTGTCGTAGGCGACTAAGAAGGAGGTGAGTAGGGGGCAGGAAATCTTCCCATGTTGTATTACTTTCCAAGAGAAGGAACAGAGGAGAGAGGCGAATGAGGATCTTTTTTCCCTCAAAGGCTCAGACACCTGATCTGAACGCTACCTCCCTCACGCGGAAAAGGTGACTGTGAAAGAAAGGAAAAGAAAGTGGCAAAACTCTTCAATTCTCCTCTTCGATGGAATAGAAAGGCCCCTGTCTCCCACTCCCTCCTGTCCCTTCTGCAGGAAGCATAAGGACGTAGAAGAAAAAAGAGGAACGGGGGAAAAAAGAAAATACAACACAAAATTGTGAAGGTAATGCAGCACAAAACAGATATCTATGCTGTCATTTTGGAGGTACTGTGTCTACAGCACCTGAGTCTTTGGAGATGGCAGTAGTTTTTCCTTCCTAGGTTAGAAAAGCGTCTCTGGAAAATGGTTTGGTACCCTTCCCGTGTTGAATAGAGTCTCTGGGAATAGTCTGGTACCCTTCCTGTGTTGAAAAGGGTCTCTTAAGAATAGTTTGATCCCCATTCTGTGTTAAAACTGTTTATGAGATAATGGTTTGGTCCCCTTCCTATCATAAAGAGAGTATGTTGCAAAAGGTGTGTTGTCATACTCTTTTTAGAAATGGTCTCTGGGAAGAATCTAGTCACCCTCCTGTGTTGAAAAGGGTCTCTGGTGGCGGTAAGGTCTCTTCCACCCTCTTCCTATGTTAAACATAAGAGTTTTAGGATCGACGTTCTTCCTTCCTATGTTAAAAAGTGTCTCTTAGGGAATGGTGGGGGATCCCCCCCCCCTCCTGTGTTAAAAGCGCCTTCGAGAAGTCTAGGAAGCTGCAGATGCGGATGCTGTGGTCTAGACTTAAGGCTACTGGCCTCGAATTTTCAAGGTCCCCCAGGTTCGATCCCCGGCTGGCTCAAGTGCTGGAATCAGAAAGTTCCATGTAAACCCCTCCGCCCCTTCCCCTTTCTCTTCCCTCCGCCCCTTCCCCCTTTTCCCACTTTACCCAACCCTTCTATAAATGGGTAATGGTTGGCCTGAGACGAGAAAACAGGTTAAAGGAAACATCTTTGCCTCCCTCCTCTTCCTCCTCCCTCCTCCTCTTCTTCTTCTTCCTCCTCCTCCTCCCCCTTATCACCAAGATGCTAATGGGAAGGAATAAGTAGCCTCCCATCCCCTGCCATCCCTCCGTCCACCACGATCATGATGGATAGGGAAGAGGAGGAGGTAGGATAGGCAGAATCAAGAGTACGACGCCACCTTCCCCCGCCACACGGCGAGGTCTGAGGGAAGGAAGTGACGTGATGCGGGAAGTGTCCGTGCCAGGCGAACGTGTCTGGGAAGTGGCACCACGAACGAGACCGCCTCGGCCAGCCGCGAACGACTGTCGCCGCCCACCGCCGCCGCCGCCGCAACGACCGTTGTCGCCGCAGCCGCCAAAGCGACAACCCATCCCGTCCCCGTCCCCCTCCACACCGGGTAACGAGTGTGGTTTCACGGTCAGGCGGATATTACGACCCGCTATCATCCACGCCTCGGCTCCAGCCGCCTCCCCTCCCTCCTCTCTCTCTCTCTCTCTCTCTCTCTCTCTCTCTCTCTCTCTCTCTCACCCAGGGCCCTCCTCCCTCAACTCACTCACCTAGTCTCCAGGCTCACACTGGTCTCCTGGCCGGCTCACCTGGCCTCCTGGTTGGTTCACCTGTTCTGGTCCCTCCTTCCCTCCCTCCTTAGTCCCCTTGCCTCACTCCATTACACCACTCCACCTGGGCTCCTTCCTCAGCCCACCTCTAACTCACTGAGTCTCCTCCTTCCTTAACTCCCCTTTTAACAGATTATCTTATCCTTCATATATATATATATATATATATATATATATATATATATATATATATATATATATATATATATATATATATATATATCGTGTGTGTGTTAAAAAGTGTCATAATAGCTTTTAACCAGAAATAGGATAAATTTTCAAGGTTACCAATTTCTATTTTGTATGCTCGTATTTACGTATACATTCATAATTTGGTTTACTGTTGTTCATACGATTGTATTTACATTTACAATCATATACAGAATCATATTCTAAAGTTATATTCGTAAGAACGGTTACAATTACATTAATGCATGATTACATTAATCATTATATTTACGATTATATTAGTTATTTCTACTTTTATATCTGCAATTATATTCGCTACGAGAATAATAACTGCTTTCACAGACACACTTTTCAGACGACTCGCCAGATGAACACTAATTAATCACAGCAATTAGAAGCGTTAATAGCGGCTCATTAATGATAAAAAAAAAAGAGGAGGGAGTCAGCGAATGGTACTTTACTAATGACGAAAAACTTCCCATCTTTTTATATTTTTTATATTTTCTTTGCCCTGGTTATAGATGACATGACATGGCGCCGGAGGGGGGGATATATTACGATTTTTGGGGGAGATTACGTGAGGGGGGGGGGATATTACGATTTTGGGGGGAGAATACGGGGAGGGGAGGCATTATGATTTTTTTTTGTGGGGGAAGTTATACATTTCAGTTAATGGCATGTCTGTGAATTACTGAAGATTCGAAGAGTATTCATGAATCACGTCAAGTAATCTTTTGATTACATTCCGTACGTAACAAGAGAGTTGATTTGGCCAGTCCTTCAGTAACCCTTGGGGTTGTATGGATTGCTGACGCAATGTCTTCCTCGCCTTAGGGCCACGCGGTGCACGGAGATTATACAGCACACACTGTGGCTGAATTATGACACTGGGAAATCGTGGCACAAGGTAGTACCACCACCTAGAAAAGAAAAGTAAAATGAATCACCACACCCACACACACACTCACACACCCACACACACCAACACACATACACCTTCCTCCTCCTCCTCCTCCTCCTCTCTTCTTCCTCCTCTTCCTCCTCCTCCTCCCGTGGACAAGGGGACGTAATTCTCGAAGAACAGATTTGCTTGGCTGACCCCCGCAGTCCTTCGATTATTGCACAGTGTCGTAAGGTGATGGGGTTATATCACACCACCACGACTCTCTCTCTCTCTCTCTCTCTCTCTCTCTCTCTCTCTCTCTCTCTCTCTCTCTCTCTCTCTCCAGAACGGAGGGAAGAAGGAGAGGAAGAGGAGGAGGCGACGCCGCAACAGAGAGTAATAACAGCGCAGGAGTAGTTTATGTAAAGACTAATAATGAGAGCGAGATAACAATCGGGGGCAAGACTGACCCTGACACGATACACAGCTATATCAGGAAGACGGAGAGAGAGAAAGAGAGAGAGAGAGAGAGAGAGAGAGAGAGAGAGAGAGAGAGAGAGAGAGAGAGAGAGAGAGAGAGTTCAAGGGGTTACAAGGATGACTCTCTCTCTCTCTCTCTCTCTCTCTCTCTCTCTCTCTCTCTCTCTCTCTCTCTCTCTCTCTCTCTCACACACACACACACATACACACACACACACACACACACGTCACTTTCACAAAGTCATTGTCTTATTTCTGAATATTCCTTAACTTCTTTTTTTCTCCGTTTCGGTACAATTATCTTTTTTTTTTCTTCCTCTTCTTCCTTTTCCTCATCTTCTCTACTTTGTTCCTATCATTTTTCTTCCCTTGTCTAGCTTTTCTCTGCTTCTTACACTCCTACTTTTCATTGCCCTATTTCCATAATTTTATCTTCTTTTCTTTCCATTCCAGTCCTTTCCCATCACCACCAAGAGTAATGCGTCACAGAAACATCACATACGCGTCACAATAACAACTCACGCACGTCAGAGCAACAGTACATGCACGTCACACATACGCGTCACAGAAACAGCACATGGACGTCACGACAGCATATACACGTCACACACTCACGCCAAAACAACTGCACGTACACCACCAAACATCACAACATACGCACCAACGCAAAATCGTCCCAAAACCAACCAAACAAAATCTACATATTCGTCATACATATTACTAAAGTGTTCACTAGACCAGGGCTCCATACATCAGAGTTCTTTGGAACCCAACTTCCTTGCGTTCCTTTCTTCGTCTCACAGAAGGAAAACAGCCAGGCGAAGTGGTTCACCAGGTAAACTAATGAAGAGGAGAATGCGAGGTATACCGGGTGTGCAGACGGCCTCCAGGACTCCCGCGAAACCTGTCTGCTCTGGCAAGGTCGCCACCAACCCGGCTCCTCCAACCCAACACCCCACACACCAATCAACTGACCAACTCCGCGCTCTTAACACCCCCATTCCGAAAGTTCTTCCCCATCATCCATTCCCTCCCACACACACACACGAACACACACACACACACACACACACACACACACACACACACACACACTCATCATATCTTATTCCTCCTCATCCATCCCACACACACACACACACACACACACACACACCGCCCCACTCCAAGCCACATCTTAATCCTCCTCAACCATCGTATCTCATAAGCCAAGCTTTCCGATTCCTTGCAGTCATCCTCTACGTAAGGTGAACGAAAACTGATCACCAGATTATGAGGATAAAACCAACAAATAAACATCGTTTATTAATAACGAATTTTAAAACGAATTTGAATCCTTTACAAATTAATAAAGACACCTGCATTATGCCAGTGAAACGAAAGGCACGTCAATCAGGCTAAATTACATGAAGGTGTGATGATAATTGAAAAACAAACATAGAATATATTGATCACCTTCTTTTGTTAATGAAGAATACGATGAAATTTGCATAAAAGAGACAGGGGTGTGTATCTCTCGAAGTTCCTTCCCTGGTCAAATAATCTTACGAGCATTATAGTCAAGGCTTATTATTTCTCGTAGTCTATTCTTTAATTAGCCTCCAACATCTGCATTTACTGGACATGGTGGTACTGAATTCTTAGGGAACACGAGTCCCAATTAGCCCCCAACGTGTGTGTGTGTGTGTGTCTGGTCTTATGAATTCAAAGGATCAATCTTGGTGTTGAAAGGAATGTCATCAGGTCATATCAGTATGCAAGCACGTCTCTCTCAAGTTATTATCCCTCCTCCTCCTACCACAGGGTCAACACCTTCTCCCTCAATACCCTCTCTCTCTCTCTCTCTCTCTCTCTCTCTCTCTCTCTCTTCACAGTGTCATCAATGTCTCTACAGCAAGGGTCCGTATGACCTTTTTTCACGTATGCGGACCACTTATAGGAGAGACACGCCAGCTGTGTCTGAGGACCACAGTCGGCGTATATCATATAGGGTCTGAAATCACAATCAACGACAAGGAATACCACCCAAACCCTTTTACCGTCAGCTGTGCCACCGTCATCATCGCCCGCCCCCACCTCCCTCCGTCCCCTGTGACCAGAGCTCATTCCTCAGTGCCAACACTCCCGCATGTCGGACCCCCTTAGTGCCAGAACTCCCTACCCTTGATGACACATCCTCCCCAGCGTCTTCAACCCCAGGGCCAACGTTTCCAGCGCCAACACCACCTCTCAGTGCCACACTACTTCCCCCACAAACCAACCGTGCCACCTTACCTCGCACACCTCCTCCCTCCCCATCCACCCTCCCATCAGGTTCCCGAGGCACGTGGGTGAGTGCCACTCTGGGGAGAGGGGGTCAGGGGTCGACGGAACGGGGGGATAGTGACATGAATTATCAATAGTGTAACATAAAGGCGTCTGGCAACGTGACCATAACCCAATACCAGCCAATTCCTGCCGCATGGCATGCCTTGGGGGCCCTAGTGGAGGTGGTGGTGGTGGTAATGGTGATGGCAGTGGTGGTGGTAGCGATGGTGATAGCGATGGTGGTAAGGGGGAGAGAACTAACACACGTAATCCCACCACCTCCACCGTTATTACTTACGGTTATTAGCTACTCGCTACTGGGTTACCGTCTGCTGCTACTGCTAAATGCTCCTGTCACTGCTGTTGTCATTTACAGCCGCCGCCGCCGCTGCTGCTGTTGTTCTACTGGTTCCCCCGCAGCAACCATCCACCCCCAAGGTCGGCTGACGGGGGGGTCAACGCACGAGACGAGTGAACGTGTGTTGTTGATCATGAGAACACCTCTGGCCAGAGGCACCTTCTCCAGACCCACCTTGCTGCTGAGGGGGGAGGAGGGAGGGGAGGAGGAGGTGGATGACAGCTACGTAGGATAACCAAGCCGTAGGAGGAGGAGCCTGAGGAGAGAAGACGACAGCTTCCCCAGGAAAAATATACAATGTTGGGGATATATATATATATATATATATATATATATATATATATATATATATATATATATATATATATATATATATATATATATATATATATACAAGAACTTCGGCAGGGAGAGGAGCAGCAGTTCGAGGAGACCTTCGTCGCGCGCCTGTCACCGTCAAAAATAGCCGCTTCCACAGCAGAGCTATAAGCAAATAGTTTTACTGACCTGAGTGCGCTGGACGCGGAGGGTCTGTTCCAGCGGAGCTGAATGTAACGGCCATCCCTTGCTTGTAAATGGAGATAAAAGTGTTACCAATACCCGCCATTACGAGGAGGAACCTCCTCCCTTCCCTCACCCCAATGGACCACCGTGCAATAAAACTTCCCCTCCCGCCTCCCAGAACCAATATCGGGGTCAGAGCCAGGAGCTGGCAACACTGGGTCATGTCGCGGCGCGGGAGAGAGAGAGAGAGAGAGAGAGAGAGAGAGAGAGAGAGAGAGAGAGAGAGAGAGAGAGAGAGAGAGAGAGAGAGTTGTGGTACCCGAGGTCGGACCTGCTCCATCACAGAGTCCGGACTCCTACGTAGTTTGTCTCTTTTTTTTTCAGTTGGAGTCGTACACGAGAGACTCGGGGACTTTTGACTTGAGGCTTTGAGTATAATGGACTTCATGACTCGAGCCGAGTCCACGGGTATTCCAGTTAAAAGGTGACGGACTTTCGGGATCACAGAAGATTTCCAGCGAGTCCCCCCCCCCCCCCCCCCCCCCCCACCGCACCATCCAACCCCAACCCACACCATCACAACACCACCACACCATCACCGTACCTCACCTCGCGCGACGATTATACGTAGCGAACGGCGGCTTTCCGTGCAAGACGGCTCCAGTGAACGTTGCCATGGAACGCCTCCGCAGCGCAGCTCCGAGGAGCGAGTGTGCTCACTGGCGAAGATGGCCTTCTTTGAGGCCCCGACGTGATGTTCTTTCAGGACCTAAGATGTGGATACTTCCAGCTGATACTTTTCATATGCAGCGGGACATATCGCCACCACTAAGAGTTTCTCGCTCTGTTATTGCTGGTCGTAAATCTCATTCGAGAGTAATTTGACTCAATGGCGAACATTTATTTTATTCGTCTTTATTTAAAGGCCTTTTTCTTTTTTTTTTTTAAACATACACTTGCTGCACGCAGTGGAGTCCATGTACTGATTGACCCACCGCAGGTATCAAGCACAGAAGGAGGAACACGAAAAGACCAAATGGTTCAAAAAGATCAGTGGCTCGAAAGCAAACCAATGGCACGAAAGGAGCCAGTGGCTCAAAGAGACCCTTTGGTTCGAGAACAACCAACGGAAAGGAAGGACCCAATGGCTCAGAAAGACACATTGGTTCGAAAGGGAACCAAATGGCACGAAAGGATCCAATGGCTAAAAGAGACCCATTTCTTCGAAGGTAACCAACCAGTGGTATGAATACAGCGAGCGGCTCAAAAAGACCCACAGCTCGCAAGTAACCAATGGTAGGAACTACTTTAATGACTCAAAAAAAGACATTCTTTAGAATGGAGCCGATGGTAAGAAAGGACTCAATGGTTCAAAAAGGACCTAATCGTACAAAGGGACACAATAGGACACGAAAGGACCCAGTGGCCTAAAAAGATCCCAATGATATAAAAAGAACCCAATGACTCGAGAGGGCCAAATGGTACGAAAAGAACCCAATGATTCGAGAGGACCCAGTGGCTTAAAATGAGCTCACTGGTTCGAGAGGACCCAATGGTTCGAAAGGACCCACTGGTCCGCTGCTGTTTTCATGTCCTTTTATATCTGACCACTTTTTTTTTCTCTTTGAAAATGACAAAGATGTTACGTAAACCAGCTACGATAATTGTCATTTTGCGTTCCATGTACCACTGGTAACTCCACTATGCTGTATAATCTATACATGTTTCATTGCTGTTATAATGGCGACCGGATATATACATGTACCTATCGGGTTCTGGGAATGAAAATTAAAGGCTTGGATCGCACGTATATGAATTTCACGCACTCTGGATTCCACGGTTGTTGGACTTGCACTGCACTCAACTACAACAATGGAAGGGTGGTGTATTTTGCATAACTCTGTCTGACGTATACAAGGACAACCCTCTGCATGAACGACCATTTTGCACAACTTAAATACAACTTTGTCATTCGATCCCACGATCATAAATGCCCAATTACATCAAGTGAGGTCAAACAATTGGACACGACCGTACGACCCCTTGAACACGAGGGTGCGACCCTCGCATACGACTATACGACCCTCGAAACACGACAAATACTAACCCTTGAGGACAAGGTTACGACTCTTGAGCGCGATGGCCTGGCGTTAAACCTGGCACTTCAGGACCGAGCGAAAGGTCTGGCCATCACAGACAACGGTCGTGCTGTCGTGCTCAAGGGGGTCGTACTGTCGTGCCTAAGGGGGGTTGGTCATCGTACTGTCGTGCTTGCTCACGGGTCATACCGACGTGTTCAAGCGTCGCGTCGCGAGGCTCAAGTGATTAAGACTTGTAATCTTCCACGAAATATATAATCGATGTCTCTCTCTCCCAAATCTCTCTCTCTCTCTCTCTCTCTCTCTCTCTCTCTCTCTCTCTCTCTCTCTCTCTCTCTCAAAATATAATTCCATTTCAAAACATATCGTCGGTGGGGGGGGGGGAAAAAGAAATGAAAAAAAAATAAAAAACTGCTGGGAACGTAAATTATTGAGCGGCTTTTCCACCAGACTCATCCCGTGTGTGTGTGTGTGTGTGTGTGTGTGTGTGTGTGTGTGTGTGTGTGTGTGTGTGTGCGTGGGGGGGTGTAAAAAAAAAAATCGGTGAATGGCGTAATCGGATTTTCTCTCCTCTCCTTCGATTCCAGTCAGGTTTACTCACATTCGTGTTGCCTTTAATGGGATTTAATCCTCACATCGTGGGTTTAACGGAGATTTCCATCGCTGTGGACATTAATCCAACTCCCCCCCACCTACCCCCCCCCCCCTTGGCTAGTCTTCTTTATTCACAGGGCGAGATAAAAAAAAAGAATAAATAATAATGTACCCGGCCGATAAATCATTGACCGATCTTAAAAAAAGGACACCCCGATCGCGACGCATGTCTGTGGGTGGGTGAGGGATATCGGGGCGCTGCGAACTCACCGCGCCAAACACAACGCCATAACACGAACAAGCTTAACCTTTGAGTACTATATTTACGAGACCAGTTCCCGCTGAGGTGAAATGCTTCCGGTAAATCAAGATGTGACCCACTGGGAACAGCACAGCGTTAAAAGTCCACCATAATCCACGCACACAAGCCACAGTATTCCACCCCCTTCCTCCACCCCGTCGTGTCATTTATCAATACCATGACAAATTTTTTCTCCCCCCAAAAAAACTGTTCCCGATCTGTAAGACACATACGTTGTACTGCCCCGCATAGGAGCGACGATTTCCATACGTAATTTCGACGTAAGTATCAACTGTGATATACGTGGTATCTTTTGTATGACGAGAGGTTAAAAGGGGAGATAGCCAGCCATTCACCGACATATCCTTAACACCTTCTTCAGGTGTTAAGGACAGTTCTAGAACCACATACATTCTTACTATGTCCATGTCCCATCCAGCACCATACGTCATGTACTATCTTAAAAGACATGATAAAAAAAAATCTAATGAAATGGTGACTACTTATCCTAGAAAGATAACTTTCATTATCAATTTCAGGCAAATAATAATAATGATAATAATAAAAAATAATGATAATAATAGTGATAATAACAATAATAATGATAATAATAATGATAATCATCATTATTATCATAGTAATATAATGTAGAATATAAAATTGATCGACTAATGCATCACAAATTTGAAAAAGAAATGAAAAAAAATTATACCTTTTGTATCAATCTACTCCACGTCAGAAACATTCATAAAACTATAAAAAAAAAAATCAAGCAATTAAAACTTCCATCACAGCCCGGAATAAAATTAATACTCACACACACCACAGAAAATGTTTGAGTAGCCCTTAAATTAAAAAAAATAAGGGTGGAAAGAAAACGACGTCCCCAAGAGTGTAATAAGTGATGTTTTATTTACAAACAAATGGGATTCGTAAATACCATTCTAGCCCATTTCCCCCTTGAGCATCATGGTACGACCCTCGAGGCATGACTGGTCCTTGAGCATGACAGTACACCGTCCTTGAGCACGACCTCACGACCCTTAGGCTGGTACTGCTGTTTGTACTCAAGGGTCGTACCCTCCGTACTCAAGGGTCGTACCGTCGTGTGCAAGTGGTTAAGACACATTGGTGTTCGAAGAATTCCGCGTTTACGCAGACAACTGCGTATGATTTTTTTTCCTTTCACGCATTTCCCATATTCATTATCGTTAGTTTTGGGGTTCGTTAAACACAGGATGGGGTTCGTTAAGCATAGGCTGAGGTTCGTTAATCGTAGTTTGAGGATCTCAAAGCCAAGTTTAAGTGGTTCTTGAAAATCGCAGTTTGGGCTTGGCAAATCATTAACCTGGGTTCGAATCCCAGTTTTGGTGACCAGCTCATTCTCGCACTGTTAAGAGATATTCTATAAAATGCTCAAGTTACAATGTATGCCATAGCTGACATCTAACAATAAAGTATACAATTAACTTTCATGTAAATGATCGCAATTTTACGGAGGGCCAACCCTTTCTCAACGTAAACAATACAGGGAGCTTGCTGACGTCCCCACCAACGAAGCCAAGAAAAAGAAAAAGAAAAAACTTTCTTGTAATTCCTGATTTTCACTTATTTCTGACGTGGCTGATGGCATCAGCCAAGTAGGGGGGGAAAAAGACAAACGCTTACCCACGTCTGCGCGACTTCAGTTCTCCTAACATCGTAGAACAGATCCGGCAACCGTACAAATTTGTACACAAAGTCTCCACCTCCTCCTCCCTCCAACTCCTCTCTCTCTCTCTCTCTCTCTCTCTCTCTCTCTCTCTCTCTCTCTCTCTCTCTCTCTCTCTCTCTCTACCCCCCACTGTTTGTGGAGGCCGACCAATGGTTGCAAAATAACCCCCCTTCCCCCCTCATCCTCACGATTTCACTAAGCCTGTAATCCAATTTTGTCGGATCCTATGTCAGTTCCCGGCCACGTCCGTCCCTCCCTCCCT
Organism: Panulirus ornatus; assembly: GCF_036320965.1. Taxonomy (NCBI): domain Eukaryota; kingdom Metazoa; phylum Arthropoda; class Malacostraca; order Decapoda; family Palinuridae; genus Panulirus; species Panulirus ornatus. The sequence continues at coordinate 23,652,400 of NC_092260.1, read as the reverse complement.
CTCCTACCCTCACTGGCTCGCACCCTCAGCTCATGTCCTCTCCCAGCGTGGCCAGCCTTACGCTTTACGCTCTCTCTCTCTCTCTCTCTCTCTCTCTCTCTCTCTCTCTCTCTCTCTCTCTCTCTCTCTCTCTCTCTCTCTCCCTCCCTCTGTTTACGCTGCTCTTTGAACCCTTTGAACACTTCTCTCTCTCTCTCTCTCTCTCTCTCTCTCTCTCTCTCTCTCTCTCTCTCTCTCTCTCTCTCTCACTCTCTCTCTCTCTCCCCACCAGGCCCCACTTGCCTAATAAGGGTAGAATGTAATCAATGTAATTACGTGATCCACTCATTTACTTCCTGTCCTACCATTACTTTTGTGTGAAAAAAAAATCTTTTTTTCTTCTTGCAGGAATTCACAAATATCCCTTTTTTTTTTCTTACACACTATTTACCATCAATAACCTAAAAAGTCGAGTCATTTACACTTATTTTCAGCCTCTTCCCTGGCACCTAAATGTAAATCTATGAACAGAGCGACTTGGAGGGAGGGGGGTAAATGAAACGCGTAGAAATTAAATGGCTTGTGGTGAGAATATGGCCAATTTTGTGGGGGACCATGATTACCTTGTTATCAGAGAAGGTCACGCTGGGGGGGAGGGGGGGAAAGGTCACGTCAGCGAGAATAATAAGGTCATGTCAAGGTGACCCAATGTTATATATATCACGTCATACCAGGAACATAAAAAAAATCATTTCACTTCATATAAGGAAAAAAAAGGTTAATATAAGAGGAAAAAAGGTCAAACGAGGTCAAAACAGGATCCAGACATGAGCGAGGTCGATGGCATTGATTACCTCGCCATGTGTGTTGCTGGGGGGAGGGAGGGAGGGGGGGGGAATTGGTTTCACATATCCGAAATGTTTCACATGAGGCTGAGCCAGAGTGTCGCTCGTTCACCGAGTTCCAAAATGTCGCCAAGTTTCACAAGTCGTCGAATTTTGGACGCCGCCAAGTGTCACACATCGCCAAGTTTCAAACGCATCGCCGAATTTCACACATCACCAAGTTTCGCATAACGCCAAGTTTCGCATACCCTAAATTTCACAAAGGCCCAGGTTTACCCTAAGTTTCACAAAGCCCCAGGTTTCACACGTCACGAGGTTTCGCAAAACGCAGCGCTCCACACACACACACACACACACACACACACACACACACAGACCTTCGGAGGGTCTCGTGTCACACGCAAATGAACGAGAATCGCATATCAAGCAGGTTAATTCTCACCTTCATGGTCCTTTTTTTCTCTTTTTCCAGATGGTATGTCACTGTATTCCCTGGTTCAACCCACACGCCAGTTCAACAAAGTATTATACTTCCCAGAAAAGAAAGGTCCATCATACTTTTCCTTAGCATGATACTCTTGTTGCTGGAGTTTGGCTAAGTGGATTCATCATGCTCAAACAATTGTTCTCTTAACCAATATTCGACTCTTATCGACTTCATGTTGTCGAGTATGCTATCATACTCTCATGTTGTCGAGTATGCTATCATACTCTCATGTTGTCGAGTATGCTATCATACTCTCGTCTTGTCGAGTATGCTATCATACTCTCATGTTGTCGAGTATGCCATCATACTCTCATGTTGTCGAGTATGCTATCATACTCTCGTCTTGTCGAGTATGCTATCATACTCTCATGTTGTCGAGTATGCTATCATACTCTCATGTTGTCGAGTATGCTATCGTACTCTCATGTTGTCGAGTATGCTATCATACTCTCATGTTGTCGAGTATGCTATCATACTCTCGTCTTGTCGAGTATGCTATCATACTCTCATGTTGTCGAGTATGCTATCATACTCTCATGTTGTCGAGTATGCTATCGTACTCTCATGTTGTCGAGTATGCTATCACACTCTCATGTTGTCGAGTATGCCATCATACTCTGGTGTTTGTCGAGGATGCCATCATATTCTCGTGTTACCGAGTATGCCGTCATATCATAGGGTATATCTTTTATGACAGTATACTACTTTTTATCGTTTTTTTATGCTCTTTAAGCGATAAATCCTTTTCTTAACCTCTGTGGAAATTTTATTGCAATCTACTTTATCAATAAAAGTAAAAAAAATAGTATTTTGTATGCTCCTAAGTCAAAATTATGGGAAATATAATTTACCTTAGAATTACATTAATAGTATGACCAGCTATGTATCAACTTTGATCTAATGGAGCAACAACTAACGATAACGAAATGATAACTAAAAGGCGTAACTAATCGACTCCCACACATAACTAAAATACATCGATTCAACATCTAAAAAAAAATAACTGCCAATAACCAAGTCACACCTGGGCAATAAATGAACACACCAAGCCTGTAACTGAGCAATAAATAATCAACGACAAAGCAATAAATAACCAGTAACCAAGCTATAAATAAATGAGACAAAAAAAAAAAAATACTCAAGTGGAGGAACAAAAAAATATATATATGCATTTACACCACGACGTGCCTCCGTCAGTGTTGCCAGCGCTCAAGACCAGCCACCAGCCCCCCACACCACCACGAAAGGACTGTGGGAGCCTTGTTGTCATTTGAATAGAAAGCCATTATTACCAACGTCTCTCTCTCTCTCTCTCTCTCTCTCTCTCTCTCTCTCTCTCTCTCTCTCTCTCTCTCTCTCTCTCTCTCATCTCTCGCTCCTCCCTCTACAACAGAGACAATCCCTCAACTCCCCCGACCCCCCCTCCCCTTTTTGTAGGGGGGGACTCCTCTAACTTTATGCCTATATCATATCCCCTAGTTTATCACAACTTTCCTCCCTCCCTTCCTATCCATCGTGTGCCTCTCCCTTAGCTTACAGCCTCCCCTACCATCCCTCGAACCATCCTATTCCACCCTTTTTAACCTCCTTTCCGAGTCCTGGGCCGCCTCTTCCTTCCTTCCTTCACCCTCACATCCTCATTCCCGGAGTCCCACTCCTCCCTCCTCCCTTTCAACCCTCAGGTAGATACACAATATGCAAATCCCAAACCTCTACACCTTATCCCCCCCTTAAATCACCCTTTTATCTCCTACCTCCCCTAAGATCCTCTTCTTCCCCTTCTCTTCCTCTTCCTCCTCCACCCCCCCACTCAGCCTTCCACCACACCCACGTACCCACGTACCCTAAACTCTACCCTCTTAAACGCCCTCACTCCCTCTCTTCCCCCGTCCCTCCCTCCCTCACTCTCTCCCCCACCTCCCCTCCCTCTTCGCCCGTCTAGACAGTGGTGGGAGGTGGTCGTCCCCGCCTGACCCCCCAACACCCCAGCCGCCACCAGTCACTCTGTGTTTATTGCACCTGACCCCAATACAGTTCACTCAACCCTTCCTATTGGACCTTTTCGACGACATGACCCAACCCTACCACCCCCACCTCTCTCTCTCTCTCTCTCTCTCTCTCTCTCTCTCTCTCTCTCTCTCTCTCTCTCTCTCTCTCTCACCACACACACACACACACACACACACACACACACACACACACACAAACACGTTCTCTTTCCTCTAATTCCCTCACACACCACCTTCCTTCTCATTCCAGCCTCTCCCTCCCTCGCTCCCTCACAACACCACCATCACCAACAACGTGAAGGAGAATGATGGATCCTTAACTACAGTACATTGCCATCAAGTCATTAATTAAAGTCAAAGACCTTTTCCTTTCATTTTCTTTCCTCCCTCTCCTAAGCATCCTTTGGGTATGTCGGGTTCGAATCCCCCGCCAGACCATTACTTACCACTGAAATGCCTCAGTCTTCAGCAATCCCTCACCCGCTACAAGCGTAAACAGACGGGTGCGTTACGCACAAAGAACCACACCCTACCTCCTGACCCTGTAGTGTAGGGTGTGTCTGACGGGGGTTGGTGTCGCACCCTCACTAGCCCTGTAGGGCGTAGGGTTGTGAGGGAGGGGGGGGGGGGTGTGTGTGTGTGGGTTAATAATATTTTAGAGGTAATTTGATAAATGGCCAAAAGTGGAGCCTAACCTTAAATCCACACATACAGACTGGTCATTTAGGGGGCAGCATTGCATGCAGGTGAGAGTGTATGTGTGTGTGTGTGTTACGTCTGTTATCACGTTATGTTTGTGGCTACAGTCTCTCTCTCTCTCTCTCTCTCTCTCTCTCTCTCTCTCACACACACACACACACACAAACCAAGTAATCATCTGCCTTACTTTTTTTTTAATGTTAACTGAGGCACTAAATGAGATCATCTAATTAACTATATATATATATATATATATATATATATATATATATATATATATATATATATATATATATATATATATCTTTCAAACTATTCGCCTTTTTTTTCCGCGTTAGCGAGGTAGCGTTAAGAACAGAGGACTGGGCCTTTGAGGGAATATATAACACTTCAATGTAAAATACCCTATTAACTAAACAGTTCTAAAATCCCCATAACATCAATCTCATATTGTTTACATGAATGAAAATAAGGAGGGAAATATACAATGCAGTGTTTATCCACTTCCTACATTCACCCAGGAAGCGTGTCAATATATTTCGCAACTTATCGATATATACGGGACAGCGATCTTGTAGTCCAGTACACCAGGGACCTATTCTCGTAGTGTGGAGGGGGGAAGGGTGGGTGGGGAATGATGATGACAAGCTGGGAGGAAAGGGGGTTGTGGTGGATGGGTTAGGTTAGGATATGGGGTGGGCAGTGGACCCCCCTCCCACCTTTACTCTGCAAAAGCCACGGTGGGGGGGTGGGGGTTTATTCCCGGTCCCTTTAAATACCCGATTGTTTAATTAGTGCCCTCATTAAAAGCTTTTATGCATTCATGATTTATTACAACAACTGTTGTTGCGAAAACCATTTTCCCGTCCTGCCTGACGTACGTACAAGCCTTAACGAAGTAAGTATTGACCACCGCGCACTACAGCGCAGCACACGTACGCCCGGCCTCTTGTTTCGTACCGGCTGTTTAATGCTAGCATTAACTACCTAACGCTGTCATTCCAACTATATATATAAAAAAAAAGAGGGGGAAAAAATATGTATTTATTTATTTAACTGTATTTTCCCTTTAAATTCATACGTGTTGAATTTGCATAAATATTGAGGCAAAAAAAAAAAAAAACGCGAAAAACATCTGACTGATCAATGATGCTGAATTTTAAACTCATTATCCGGGGTTAAACTGAGTCACAGCCGATCAAACACCTTTAATATGACCTTTCAGGCCACCGGACCTAGGGGTCAAAGTGGCGTGACGGCTGGGAATATTGTCATGGCCGCAGCAGGAAAGTTGGTTTATCCGTCAATTAGTGCGTTCGTGTGTGTGTGTGTGGGGGGGGGGGGTGCGTGAGGGGGACGGAGGCCATGACGTGCGTTCGTGAGTGAGGGACGCCACAGTGTGTGTGTGTGTGTGTGTGTGTGTGTGTGTGTGTGTGGACAACTTCGGGCCGGCGCGGTGCGTGTTTCGTATGCGTTAGTTTCTCTCGATTAGTGCGTTCGTGATGTGGGTGGGAGGAAAGGGGTCTATGGCGTGCGTGTGTCGGTGGATTCCGGGCAGGGTCGAGGGAGGTGGTTTGGCCTGGGTGCGTGTCTCGCGTCCATTTCTTGTCCTCCGGGACTAAACAGGGGATGAAGAGGCTACGAGGAGAAAGTCGCCAAGACGGCGCTCCGGAGTACCTCAGGAGACGAGGAGGCAGCAGCAGTTCCTTGTCCCCGGCACCAAACCCTTAGATGTGTTACAGTCACAACACACGAGGACTGACTGACACAGAAGACAGACTCACTACTGGCCCCCCCCCTTCCGGAGGAGGGAGAAGCTGCTGTGGCACACACGTCCGTCCACTGATTGACAGAGAGAGAGAGAGAGAGAGAGAGAGAGAGAGAGAGAGAGAGAGAGAGAGAGAGAGAGAGAGAGAGAGAGACTGTGTTCACAGAGCCCTTGAGTTCGGACAATCTTATTCGAACACAGAGAGTGTTCCTTCGTCCAGAACCCATGATATATACTTTTTGAAGAGGTTAATGTTCTCTGAGATGATATTTTTTTCCTTGTTCTGAGGAAGACCTAATGCATGTCACGCGTCGCACGCCTGGCAGTACAAGTGTGTGTGATGATCAGCCCCTAATCACGAGCCGGCCTGCTGCCACCAGTCTAGTTGGAAACTATCATACGGCTACATTCTATACCCCCACAGAAACAAACTTGTAAATTCCTTTGATTTTAGTATTTGATGATTTGAAAATGGCTTTGCCTAACGGCACAGTTAATCAGTCGATATAAACATGAGATCAAACCTTCATTCTGAAACTCCTACGTCGCAATATCAACGAGAAACAAAACAAAAAAAATGAAGTGGCAATACCCTCCCCTAGCATGACGCTCGACCAATCAGTTCAGACTTCGGCGCGCGGCGACGCCTGACGAGCTCAAGCCAATAGCCATCGCTGCTCACATGAGGCGCCGTCAACAACATACCTGCAAACGAGGAGAGAGGAATGGTGTATTTAGATAATGACCTGACGGGTTGGTAGTTACAACTGTGTTATAGTTGTTGCTGCATATATATACATATGCATACATATTCACATGATGTATGCTGTTTTATGAACGTGTGTTGAAACACGTAAAAAAATATATATAAAATGATATACACTATAAACATACACCCATATATCACTCGAGACATACAACATACAATCCCAGCACCGTGTTTATAGGGTCTCTATACAGGTATGAGGCTGCACTCCATACAGCAGCAGGGAAACGAGGGACTCCTCCAGAACAAGAAGGTTCTTGAGAAGACTTGTATTTGTGTACTCCTTTTCCGTCTATGGACGATGATATAGCCTTGTCGATGGTGAACCTCTCACTCTCGGTGATATCACACACAGGAAGAGTACGGTAACACTTGCAAAAACTAATACACACACACACACACACACACACACACACACACACACACACACACACATATATAAAAAACAGTGAAAAATAAAATCAACAGCAGTGTGTTAATGTAAAGAGCCCAACATACCAGCCTACATTTTATGTTCCCTGCATGAAAAATACATGTCAACACAAAATTGTAGATCAAAAAGGCATTTATTCATTTGGAAACATTATCTTCTGTCTATGGCTGGATTTTTTTTCATCTGTGAGTAACTTTCTAAATCAGATGAACAACACTAAATGTTCCAACAACAGTGACAACTGTGAAAAAAAGACCAGGTATCTTTTTTCAAAATGAGATACGGCACCACAATAATAATAATAATAATAATAATAATAATAATAATAATGATAATAATAATAATAATGATAATAATAATAATAATAATAATAATAATAATAATAATAATAATAATAATAATTACTACTACTACTACTACTACTACTACTACTACTACTACTACTAATAATAATAATAATAATAATAATAATAAAAACAATAATAATAATAATAATAAGGGTCGTTTCATTGTGGTCAAAGGCCGTGCTGATGGGTCGTTCCATCGTGGTAGAATGACTCTACTTTCATGCCAGGAGAAACCGATGCGTTTCCATGTGGGCTTCCAGCTACAACTTAAGGCACAGCAACATTTCCTTGGATGGCGCATGGGAGTCCATGGGAAGGACAGACAACATGTGACACTCATGGCTCATGACGAGGTTATCTGAGGTCATT
>NC_092260.1:23607198-23639698 GCF_036320965.1 Panulirus ornatus | reverse complement strand
TGAAAGCGAGAATGAAAATCGCATGAACGAATAGCAATGAAGGTCGTCTTCCTTCTTAGAAACCTTCGAAAGAATGAAATCACCGAGAATAAAGGACGATTTATTCCCCGATAAAACATAACTGAGTTGAAGTAATGTTTGATTTATGATCTCCCCCTCCCTCTCCCCCACCCCCTGCCGAGCAACACACACACACACACACACACACACGTGGGTTCCTGTGTCAACAAAATCATTACTATTTTTGGCTATGTTTATCATTGCCAGATCCTCGGGGTACAATACAAATGTTATCTTGTATATAAGAGAAGAAAAACTGAAAATATATTTTGCATGTTTTCTCCTATATGCCTCAAACGTTTTCCCAGTTCGAATGCACTTTTGATGCGACCAAAACATTCTCTGTCATGAATTCACGTTCTCTGCCATACATCAAACGTTTTCCAGTACAAAATCCACTTTTAATGTGACAAAAACATTCTATGTCATGAATTAAAGTTCTTTGCTATACATCAAACGTTTCCCAGCATAAAATCCACTTTTAATGTGACAAAAACGTTTTCTGTTATGAATTCACGTTCTCTGGTATACCTCAAACGTTTTCCGGGGCATATCCCTGTCTGATATAACAGCAACACACAGTATAATACAAACGTACTCTAGTGTATATCTCAAACATTTCACAGTATTAAACGATCCTTCTCTTCCTCAAATCAATCAAACTCTATTTTCTTTTTCCTGAGCTCCTACGAAAGTCTCTCAGCTCTACGAAAGTCTCTCAGCTCCTACGAAAGCCTCTCAGCTCTTACGAAAGTCTCTCAGCTCCAACGCAAGTCTCTCAGCTCCAACGCAAGTCTCTCAGCTCCAACGAAAGTCTCTCAGCTCCAACGAAAGTCTCTCAGCTCCAACGAAAGTCTCTCAGCTCCTACGAAAGTCTCTCAGCTCCTACGAAAGTCTCTCAGCTCCTACGAAAGTCTCTCAGCTCCTACGAAAGTCTCTCAGCTCCAACGAAAGTCTCTCAGCTCCTACGAAAATCTCTCAGCTCCTACGAAAGTCTCTCAACTCCTACAAAAGTCCCTCAGCTCCTTCGAAAGTCTCTCAGCTCCTACGAAACTCTCTCCACTGAGAAAAAAATTGTAGAAAAAAAGAAAAAAAAAAAAGAAATGAAGAAACGTTGAAACCCCTTGCAAGGTTCGTGAGCCTCCCCTTGTCCACAAGCGTCCAGGCAACACAATGAAGGTTTATGAGTCAATTTCCGGCGCTCAACAATGATCACATTGTGACCTTTATGCACGAGGAAGCCACCGGAAGGAGAATTACGTTCTTAAACCAACTTCGGCAGCCGCCAGGACGCCTCCACCCGCCTTGAGGAACCTCACGCTCTCCTATCGACAGTGTAGGGGGAAGGGGGGAAGTTCCAGGAGCCCTGTCCTGTGTGCTCCCTGCTTGTCTATCTTGCCTGCCTGTCTAATCAATCAATCTGTCTATCCCTCATTAAAACTACTACTACTACCACCGCTCCCCTCTCCTTCCCCTCTCTCTTCTCTTCCCCCCCTCACTTCAGGGTGGAAGAACTGCCCAATCACACTGTATTTACGTGGAAACTTATGAAACAGTGAGACCAATAACACGAACATTAACCCGAGGGAACAAACGACCAATCACACGAACGTTAACCCGAGGAAAAGAAAAAAACTCTGACCAATCAAACACGGCTTTAACACGGGATTCGTCGGTAACATCCTCCAAAAAAAAACCCAACACGGGGCTTGGCTTGGTATCTGGCTGGGCTGGCTCCTCCGCCTGACTGGCTAGACTCTACTTGCGTAGCGTTAACACAGGACGTGGGGGATAAACCTGGCCAATCATACAGCATTAGTGGGCCGTGGAGACGTCAACCCAGACCAGCGGCGGCAGCCCTCGGGGCCCGGCCGGGCCGGGCCGGGCCCCGAGGCCAAATGACAGGGCGTCCCGCAGGGCTAATCCGGCAGGTAGAGCTGTTTATCACGAAGTGCAAACGACGACGAAGGCGGCGACGGCGGCGGAGACGGAGGAGGCGCACGTTCGGGTGAGAGAGGAAGGGCGTTGTGTACGTGGGTCGGGTAATACAGATACTAGCTCGATCACGTGCGTTCATAAGGTTCGGAGACGTGGGGTTCCATGATCCGTCTTCGGATACTTGATATCTCTGATTCTGGTGATTCGTGGGAATCTTTCATTCGAATTCGTGTGGTCTTTGATTCTGACGCGTCGAGGTCTCTGATCCGTGCACTTGGGGTCTCTGGATCGAATACGTGATGTCTCATAGATTCGGACGCTTGAGTTTCTTTGGAACACTGATTCGGACACTTGGAGTTCCTGGTTCGAATATTTGACACCTTTAGTTGGCATGCATCGGGTTTCGAACTCGATCATTTTGGGTCTCTCTTTCGGAGATTTGGTTTCTCAGAGTAAGACAGCAAGAAAAACTGAAGTCTGTTGTTCAAACACATGTGGCTTTTTTGGGTTCATATATATGTGTTCTCTGGCTCAGATATATGTGGCTTCCGGTTCGGATAACCGAGTCTTTCAGTTCGTCTCTCTTCCCCTCAAACATACCCCGATCATGGTCTCTGATTATTCCTCTATGTCTGTCTTTCCTCCCTCACTCGGTTCTTGCCTCCATCCTCCTAATGTTTCCTTCCATTCTCCCTCTACTTCGAACTGGGCTTCCAATCGTTCCTTCCTTGTTCGATCGCCCTCTCCATCTCTTTCTATGGTCTCTTTTTTTTTTTCTTTCTCCCATTCTTTCACGTCAACATCGTAAGCTGATGTTTTGCCCCCCCCTCTCTCTCTCTCTCTCTCTCTCTCTCTCTCTCTCTCTCTCTCTCTCTCTCTCTCTCTCTCTCTCTCTCTCCCTCCTCCAGACAGAGCGGCGACACACTGACCGTCACGAGGGAGGAGGAGGGAGGGGGGAGTTAGGAAGGAGGAGTCGCCGCTGCTGCTGCAGACGTCCTGGGCCACATCACAGACGGATGTTTCTGATGGGAGGAAAACCTTTTATCTTTTTTCCCCTCCTCTTTATACTTCTATCATTTATCCACCTACTTCTACTTTTTCTTTTTACTCGCTTAACTTTTCCACTCCATCTGTTATCACCGTTCATATTTGCCTGGGTTAGCAACAAAGGGGTTAAAATGAACAAATCTTGGAGGTCTGTATACAAATTCGCTTTTAAAGAACTTAGATCTGTAGACTGTAAAACACATATACACGTATATGTGTAAAGAATTGTAATTTTCTGGTAAACTTTCATAATCGCGTACCACAGCATCTAATGGGTGATTGGGTGATTATAATTGTATAGATGTATTAACCTGAAGTCTTTGCAAATCAGTCGCCAACGCAGACAAGAAGAGAAATAACGTAATCTGTTCTGATGGGTTAAAAAAAAAAATAATTATACAAATAAGAAAAATCGATCTAATTCAGCTTTTAGATTAAAAAAGTTATTGTCTAGAGAAAATGGAACGTAATGTTTTGATGTTTAACCTCTCCGTTGACCTAATAAGTATATACCACCTTCCCCTCTCTCCACCTCCCACACATATATACTCCCTCCTTCTCCAACGGCCAGTCTCCAGGTCGTCCCAACAGCAGGTCGTCCCAACAGCACGTCGTCCCAACAGCAGGTCGTCCACTCGTCCCACACGACTCTACACCACCCCTGTACACCCCTCTCCCCTTACCTCACCAGGACCCTCACATTCATCAACCAGTCTCCGGGTCGTTTCACCGGTAGGTCGTCCACTCGTCGTACACGACCCATAACTACCCCCCAAAAAGCCTCTAGGACTACCTGCTCTTTACAACACCCACAGCAATAACAACCCAGGGGCTATTTGCTGTCTATTGCGTCTGTCCTTTAATCACAACCCACAACCATTGGGGATTACCCTGGAGTACAGACGGGCCGTATATACTCGACACGACGGCAGCAGGTCATCGAGGTTCCTGGCCACAGTAGATGGGGGTCAAATGGGGTAGAGGATGAGCAAAAGGGTCAAATGAGGCATAAAAGAGGAAAGGGGGGATAAAAGGGTAAGGGGGTGGGGGTATTAAAGGGTCACTGGTCCGGCTATGGAGGGAAGGGAGCCATGTCAAACGGTGCAAGTTCTACAACTAATTTTCATTTTCCTTGGAGTGAATTTTAGCTGAAAGCTTCAACGCAGCTGTTGGGGTTTTCACTGTAGCTGTTGGAGTAACTTCCTCATCTTAGCTTCACCTAAGCTCAAGGGTTCACTAAGCTGTGGGCTTATTCTAGGTGACAGATTTACATCAGCTTCATTTACATCAGTTTCATTCCTGTGCTAGTTTGAACGGATGGAAGGAGAGGGCTAGAGGTCAAAGATAATAAACAGGAGAACCTTTCTTTTTTAATCTGGGACTCACGAATTTTAGTGGCATGAATCAGAAACAAGCAATAAACGTTTAAAATAAAAACACATCACTAACAAGATTCAATGTTCGAAACGTCAAAGTGTCATTACCAAACTGACAAACAACTCTTAAACTTATCGAATGACAGACTTAAGTAAGGCCTGGTGATGATGTTGGTGCTCTCATCACTTGGAAGTTTTAATGCCCCTATGATTACAATCTAATCTAATATCTGTGGAAGTTAGATGGCGCACCTGCCAGACGCAAGAGCAAAGCCTGTCATTATCGTACCGCTGCGAATTATGTCATGGGACGATGGAAGTGGATTGTTCTAGCCTCTGTTTTACGGGGATGGATTACCTCGACCTCCTGACACACTAATATCATACCGTAAAACCGTAAATTGAAGGCAAATGTACAGACTTTATCCTTCTACTGATGGATCATGTATAGACTATGTCCTACTGATGGATCATGTATAGACTATGTCCTTCTACTGATGGATCACGTATATAGACTATGTCCTTCTACTGATGGATCACGTATAGACTATGTCCTTCTACTGATGGATCATGTATAGACTATGTCCTACTGACGGATTATGTATAGACTATGTCCTCTACTGATGGATCATGTATAGACTATGTCCTTCTACTGATGGATCACGTATAGACTATGTCCTTCTACTGATGGATCATGTATAGACTATGTCCTTCTACTGATGGATCATGTATAGACTATGTCCTTCACACATCCCTCGATGATGACGTATATAAGAAAGTGGATGGATAACTTGAGCACGACGCGTCGCTTCGATCCTTCGGCATTGCTAAGCCTGGCCACCAACCTGGGTCTTGAGCTATCACACCGACAGGTCGTAAAGTCGTGCTTAAAGGTCGCACCGTCGTGTTCAAGGGTCGTACCGTCGTGCTAAAACATTGCACCGTCGTACCGTCGTATACAAAGGTCGCACAGGTCGAGCACAAAGGGTCGTAAAGTCGTGCACAAGGATCGTACCGTCGTGGACAAGGATCGTACTGTCGTGCACAAGGATCGTACCGTCGTGCACAAGGATCATACCGTCGTGCACAAGGATCGTACCGTCATGCACAAGGATCGTACTGTCGTGCACAAGGGTCACACCTTCGTGCTCAAGTATCGCGCACCATCGCACTCGCTGGTCGTATCGTCGTGCTCAAGAAGGGGGAGCTAATCTCTCATACATCAGTTCTGACGCCAATCTACATTCCAGGAGGAAAAAAAAAAAAAAAAGAGAAGGAAAAGTTCTTGACGCTGTATAATTTCACCAACTTCTGCAACATTATGCATGGCGAACGCCAGCCATTCCTTTAGGATTTTTCGATGTAATTTGTATAATTCACCTCGGCAAAGAACCCCTTCGCAGGGAGCCTGAGCGCGACGTAAAGAGGTAGCTAAAGCTTCTGAAATGTAATGAAAATATATGGATTGGGGAACCACCTAATACCTATGTACCGTGTGTTATTGCTTGATAAGAATGGTTATCTTCGTCTTATTTCATCTCAATTCGGTTAATCTCTTTGTCGAATTTTGGCCTGAGATGGTTTTTGGCACCTGAAGAATCAGCCTCCTTTGACTTCTCGACGGTACGACCTTTGAACACGAGGGTACGACCCTCAAGCAAGGATGGGACGACCTTTGGGTATAAAGGCTGTGAGTGGCTTTTTGACCCGGCCGTTATGGGTCAGGTCAAAGGCCACGGCATTATATGTAAAGGTCACATCTTCTTGCTCAAGGGGTTCGTACCGTCGTGTTCAAGGGTCGTACCATCGTGTTCAAGGGTTGTACCATCGTGTTCAAGGGTTGTAACGTCGTGTTCAAGGGTGGCACCGTCGTGTTCAAGGGTCGTAACGTCGTGTTCAAGGGTGGTACCGTCGTATTCAAGGGTCGTAACGTCGTGTTCAAGGGTTGTACCGTCGTGTTCAAGTGTCGTACCCTCGTGTTCAAGGGGTTCAATATTATCTCATTTCATGACCCTTAAACACGCCGATAAAATATATCTAATATTCTAAATCTAAAGTCTCTAACATACACACACCAAATTCTCTTTGAATACCGCTTTGAAATAACCTCCTCCTCCCCTCCCTCCTACCGTCCATCCATCCATTAGAGAAAACATAAACAAAAACAAAATACCTAGGAGCAAAAAAAAAAGAAAAACGGATTGAAAATACCCCTAAATTTGATTACTGTAATACAATCTTTTTTTCCACCATTTCAGATTTATCTTTTTTTTTTTTTTATTTTTGGCTGTGTGACCCCAATACAAGCGCGGGATAAGCTGATTTAGTCATTACCTCGCAAAGTGTCACAAATGAAGGGCATGGCCTCATACTGTGTGACTGGTTTGCACACACACACACACACACAGCTCCTTGCGCAAGTCGATGATGCCACCCTTGACCACGACGGTGTAACTACGACCCTTGGGTTCGGCGGCACGACCCCCTGAGCATGGCATGACGGTAGGACCCTTAACCACGACGGTGCGACCCTTAACCACGACGGCACGACCCTTAAGCACGACGGCGCGACCTTTGAGCACGACGTTACGGCCCTTGAGCACGACAGACGACCCTTAAGGGCCTACGTTGGCCTGACCTTTGCCCTGGCCCCTCTAAAACGTCAGGTCAAAAGCCCCTCCGTCAATCTCAAGGGTCGTACCACCGTGCTCCGGGCACGCACCATCGTGCCCAAAGCTGGCACCGACAAACTCAAGGGACGTACCGTCGCGTTCAATCCGACGACGCTTTCATAATCACCTAGCCAGTTAAGCTTCACCACACACACACACACACGCACACACACTCACTCACACACACACACACACACACACACACACACACACACACACTCACACACACACACACACACACACACACACACACCATTGAGGAACCTTGATGAATGACACGTTTATACATCAGGGCAGTGTATGAATGTTTGCAAATGCAATATGCAAACCCTATCTAATGCCGTATTAAAACCGGAGAGAGTATGTAAATGAAACGTACAGGGAGGGAGTTATACAACAGGGTACTCTGTCAGGATACAGTATGGTGATTCACTACTGGGGGATGGAGAGTGATTTAGTAGCGCATACTAATACATTCCGATACAGTCGACTCATACAGCACGAAGAGGGACAGTTATACAACAGGATACACTAGCGCATCTGCACGCGGAATGCTGGTACGATACAAGGGATAAGAAAATAAAATAAAATGAGGCACTGCTATGTTTCGAAGATGTTCAGACACCCCATCCCCCCCCCCCTTCTTATACAACAATAACCAATACAGCAATACAACAGCACAATACCGAAGCCTCACGACAAGGAAAAATAAGTAATCACCCAAACCTTTCAACGGCAATTAGAAGAAAAGAGACGACTGGGAATCATATACATCACCCATGTCGAGAGACCCCCCCACGTCAAATACATCACCATGTGTGTCTCAATGACAATTTCAGTAGAAATCCAGTGGCATTCAACGCCATTTACACGTGTTCCGCAGCCTCGGGAGAACGGAAGGACAATCCCGAAAGTCTGAGGATCGTGGAAACAGTGGTTACATTTGGGTCTGGGGAATTCCTCGTCTCCATAGAAGTTGGAGCGAAAATCCTACCTTTCTCCTTCAAGTGGGCCTCCCCTCTTCAGGAAAATGGGAGAGAAAAACCTCCCTTAGGCGTTCAAGGCAATGGGAGAGAAAAACCTCCCTTAGGCGTTCAAGGCAATGGGAGAGAAAACCTCTCTTAGGCGTTCAAGACAATGGGAGACAAAACCTCCCTTAGGCGTTCAAGGCAATGGGAGAGAAAACCTCCCTTAGGCGTTCAAGACAAAGGTAGAAAACTTTCACGGCGTTCAGGGACGTAGGGCCTAGAACCTCCAATGAGTTCGGGACAAAGACATGCAACCTTCAACACGTCCAGGACAATGATGCCACGTCCCAAGCGTTCAAGGACAATGACAGAGACGACGTTCGGGGCGTTTCAGGACAATGGCACGGGTGCTTCTGGGACTCTGGCGAGCTCAGAGGAATATTGCTCTTCGTAACAGGGTCCGGGTATCAACAAACGCCTTGATATTATCCGTTAAATCCATCAGCTTAAGGAGCAAGTGTCCTCCTGACGTCCCTCTGTTGTGTCTGTCTCCTGTTGTCCCCCTGTTGAGTGTGTGTGTGTGTGTGTGTGTCTTGATGTCACCCTGTTGTGTGTATTTGTGTCTCCTGTTGCCCCCCTCTTTTGTGTGTGTGTGTGTGTGTGTGTGTGTGTGTGTGTGTGTGTGTGTGTGTGTGTGTGTGTGTGTGTGTGTGTGTGTGTGTATGTGTGTTGTGTGTGTGTAAAGATTTGGAGCGACCGTTCCACATATAAACCTCAATAATAAGAGAAACATCGCTCTCTGTATGTCCTTCCCTTACTGAAAGTTCTATTTCTTTACATTACGTGATCTCCTACTGACCTCGCTCTCCTACTGAAGTCCTCTCTCTTATCATGCTTAACCTCTAGTGACCTTGTTCCCCTAAAGGCCTCCCTCATACCATGTCTTGACCCCTCGAAACTCAAACGCCTTGACCTCTACATACACACAGACACAGACACACCCACACACACACACACACATGATAGGTCCTTTCAGGTTATATAAACCACACGCCTGACCTTAATTCTACCAAACCTAGATTGATCAACCGTGACCTCGTCTTTGCCACGACCTGACCTTACTCCTACCGACGCATTGGCTCTGAGGATACTCTTGCTTATGGCCGAGGGAAAGGTCAAGTGCCTTGTGACCAGTGGTAGACGAACCGGTGATCCAACTGCTACCTGTTTGTTTATACACACACACACACACACACACACACACACACACACAGTCTCTCTCTCTCTCTCTCTCTCTCTCTCTCTCTCTCTCTCTCTCTCTCTCTCTCTCTCTCACACACACACACACACAAAGTCGATTATTGACCTCGCCTCCCTCCATCCAGTGTTCCACCTCTTTCATAAGATTCTATGGCCACGCTTGGGCATAAGCCTCTAACCCTTTAGCATTAGTCTTATGGTGCCCTATACCATGGTACTGTCCAAACCACTCTCTCTCTCTCTCTCTCTCTCTCTCTCTCTCTCTCTCTCTCTCTCTCTCTCTCTCTCTCTCTCTCTCTCTCTCCGCTTCTTCTGTGTTCTTCAGTAACATGATAACCACGACCAACTCATACCTTAAACGCTCAGAACTCAAGTTTAAATAAAATCTCTTTTTTTTCCCCCTCCTCCACACGTATTCAACATTGATCAACTGTTTCTTTTCAAGGAATCTCTACCATAACTTTTCTTTCTCCTTGTTGACTTCGAATGACCCATCTTCGACGTCTTTCTGTACAGCTTTAGTGATTCCTCGTGTCCATGATCTTCTTGTATCCTTTCTGGTCAATACTTCCTTCTTGGCTTTCCCCTCCATTCCCCTATATTCATTCCCCTCCTTGCCTATTCCATCAATGAAACCCTTGCATCAATCTATCACCCTGCGGTTCGTATCTCCCCTCTTCTATTTTCTACCCCGTTTACTCTCGTAGCTCCTCCGCCCCGCTTTCTTTTCCTTTTGCTCCCGATTCATCCCTAGACTTAACATTTCTTTCCTTCACGTACTGATTGCTTCCACCTCCTTTGTTTACAGCTCTCTCTCATACCCCTACGTCCCTGAATCATCTTTATTCAACTATTTTTACCTTTTAATTTCACCCTACACCCCTTTACAAAGGCCGGGTTTTCGCCTTTCTCGACACACTTCACCCTAATTGTCTTTCCCTTATAAATCCTATTACCATCAATGTCAGCCATCACTATAACTCTGAACTTGTTTCGCCTTTACTTCCCTTCATCCTTTGTTCCTCGCCCTATCTACTTCTCCTTCACCCACGATCACCCTACTTTTCATTACGTCTCGCCCTATCTCCTCTACAGGATCCTCCACCTCTTCCTTTTTTCCCTTCTTTAACACTTCCCTCTCACTATCTATCTCCCTTAGTTCTTTACCTCTTTCCTCCATACCCATATCTCCATGATCTCTCTCTCTCTCTCTCTCTCTCTCTCTCTCTCTCTCTCTCTCTCTCTCTCTCTCTCTCTCTCTCGTTCCACACCCCATGTTCTCCACCCACCCATCCCGCTTCCTCTCCTCATTCGCCCACTCTCCTCTCCTTCCTCATACCCTTATAGCTGAGTCTTAAGCCTTCCAACAAGCATCAATTAGTCTAATAATACAAGGAAATATGAGAGGCTGGGGGGCCATCGAAGTGACTCTGTGCCTCTCTTAATTGCCAAACGCTGTCTTCGTCCCTCTTGGCGCAACACATCTGTCCTCGCTATTACTCTCCTACATTTTTCCTCTTGAGAGTTTCACCTTACCGTTAACTCATCGTCTTACTCTTACTAATTCATTCGTTGTTATCTGTATTTTCATCCTTCCCTCTTGCGTAGGGAGATGTTGTATTCGCTGTGTCTCAAAGTCTAAGATTGAATATGGGGAGTTTCTTTAGTCTCCGTGAGCACAGAGGTACGAAGCGTGAGTCTGACGGCACAACACCCCTTCGGCACAACGGTACGATCCTTGGTCACACGACGGTACGATCCTTGGTCACGACGGTGCGATCCTCACGCACGACGGTACGACACTCACGTACGATCTAAGCCGATGATCAGGTCAAAGGTTATAATCATCGTACATACAGACCATACCGTCCTGCTTAAGAGTGTCGTACCGTCGTGTTCAAGGGTCGTACCGTCGTGTTCAAGGGTCGTAACGTCGTGTTCAAAGATCGTACCCTCGTGTTCAAAGGTCGTACCGTCGAGTTCAAAGGTCGTACCGTCGTGTTCAAGGGTCGTATCGTCGTGTTCAAGGGTCGTACCGTCGTGTTCAAGGGTCGTAGGGTCGTGTTCAAAGGTCATACCGTCGTGTTCAAAGGTCGTACCGTCGTGTTCAAAGGTCGTACCCTCGTGTTCAAGGGTCGTACTGTCGTATTCAGGAGTCGTACCATCGTGTCCAAGGAGTCAACCTTCTTGTACTCCAACATTCACCAAACAGACGTATACCTTAAACTTCTTGAACACATCGTTGAGATAACCGCACTTTAAAATACACACACACACACACACACACACACACACACACCTATTTTACAAGATTACATAAGGCTGTAAATCCCCCGACGGGCCACTAGCTGTAAAATCTCCCAGCGCAAACAATTTACCAACTCTCATTTTTTTTTTCCCAGGATAATTCATTTCTCTCTCTCTCTTTTTTTTCCTTTCTTATAACAGGAAAGTCATCAACCTGCTTATGACATTGCCTGAGGCAAGCCGCCACTGCCCACCCTCCTGGGGAAAGCAGATTAATTCTGGCCAACTGCGCCTCACCACTGTGGGAGGTCTAGCCCATTAAACATGCAAGGAGTCATGCAAAAAAAAAAAAAAAGGAATCCAATATATAAGAAAATAAACCTTAATTTTTATAAGAAACAACAACATTTTTTCCGAGATGCAAATCTTTCTTGTCTCTTCCCTCAATCTTCAGTTCGACACGACTAACAATTGAGGACAGTGGAACCCCGAAGGAACTGTGTCGAACCTTAGAGTATGAATCATCACAGAGCCTTTCATCTGTTCCTGTGATTCCATATCTTTTCTTTTTACTGTCTCTGTGGATGACCTCGACCTCAGGAGTGTGTCAACTCAGATACGAAACGACGCAGAATCTCGGGGTAAAACCCCCTAAAAACACCCCTGTGTGTCCTTCACGGTCCTTGGGCTAAACACACACACACACACACACACACACACACACGTCTGCTGGTGGACGTAGTACACTTTCACTGTGTAATGCATCATCATCATTATTACCATGACAAGAATGATGGTATTACGAGTCAATTATAATGATGATGATGATGATGATGATGATGATGATGAAAGCATTGGTTATCATTATCAGTATTGCCTTTCATTATCATGCTCTTAGAGAGAGAGAGAGAGAGAGAGAGAGAGAGAGAGAGAGAGAGAGAGAGAGAGAGAGAGAGAGAGAGAGAGAGAATGTGATAATTCTATAAAACACAGGAATAAAAAAGGGGAACCAGACAGATCTAAAAAGAGATGGAAAAGAGAATCTCACAGATTTCAAAAGAGAGAGAAGAGAGAACCTGCGAGATCTAAAAACAGAGAAAATAGAGAACCCAATAGATCTACGAGAGAAAGAAAAAGAGAGAAAAGAGAACCCGATAGATCTAAAAGAGAGTGGGAGAAGAGAGAGAAAACTCGATAGATCTAGACAATAGAACGAGTACCTTCTGTCCGTCTGTCCATTCTTATCTCCCACCTTCATCACCTCCAGGCCGACGTCCAACCAAACTTGATAAGCGCCCTCTTGGACCGTCCCCTCCCCCTCAGCAGTCGCCGCTCGTAGATGGTCGGCGATCAATGGAATCATACGAGGATAAACCTCCTCCTGTGCTTCGTCCAACGTCACCGTTCGCTAACGACACCACCTCCGAACCCCAAATCCCCTCCCCTCGTTTAAACGCACTGGCGTGACGCGTCATTCACACCGCCTCGTTGCGACGACGCACATCGTACGACCCCTCCCTCCTAATGGCGCTATCTGTATGTCAGCTCTTCTAGCAGGAGCCACAGGTCATCAAGAGCATTGCCTTATAACTGCGGCAGGAAGGGGTGTCGACGGAGGATGCCCGCGATCGCTGTAGGGAGGGAGGGCGCCTCAGCTGTGGAGGCAGCGCAGGAGGGGGGTGTGCCTAACCTGTAGGTGTGGTGCGGATTAACTGCGAAGGAGGAGAGGAAGAAACTGCCCTCCGATGGATCGTCAGGGAAAGTCTAGTGGAGGGGAGGGGGGCCGGCACAGCCGTAAGTTCTGAGGTGTTCAACGAAGGTCTCTGGAGGCATGTTAGGAGGAGACATAGATAACGAACAGAGAACAAAAAGGTGTTCTGGAGACGCAGGAGATACAACGGTGGCAAACTATGTGTGTGTGTGTGTGTGTGTGTGTGTGTGTGTGTGTTTTGGAGGCACGGTTGGGGTTGTGGAAGTTGAGGAGGGGAGGAGGTGGACGTGGGGGAGGGGGTTGGTGGTGTGGCGGGGGAGGTGGTTTGGGGTTGGGAGGAGGGGGGGGGGAACAGGCTGCAAGGTCGGCTTTTAACTATCGTGTGGAGGAAATTGGCAATCAGCAACTGCACCCACGAGATGGAGTCAGCTGATCTTTGAACTGCCACGATGCCAAGTCGTCCCATTTACCTCCCCATTAAATTCATTTCTCACATCCAACACGAGGACGGAAAATTTTTTTTCAAACACGTCTTTATTCCACCGAAAATGGGATTCATCTGGTGGTTCGCGTGGTAACAATCGTTTCCCCGAGGTTGGTGTCGTTTGGGTTACGTGGCAACGCCGAACTTCCGATTCAGGGCTACGCCAAATGTCAACAAATAGTGAACTCTGAGCACGTTTATTACCATGACGTGAGAACATTACTCTGTCCAGAGAGGTCGTCCGTCGTAATGGCCGGCTGGCTGGCCCCCGAGGCAGCCAACGACCACTCTAGTCGTAGGGATGGGGAAGGAAGGGGAGTCAGGACGACCCCTCTCGTTAGTTCTAGGATGGGAGTGTGGGTGGGATGACGAACATACCCCCCCCCCCTCTACTTGCAGGATGGGAGTGGGAGGGATGAGGACGACCCCCTCTAGCTGTATAGAGGGACTGGGAGGGATGAAGACGACCACCCTCCCTCTAGTTGTAGTGAGGGAGTGGGAGGGATGATCACGACCCTCTAGCTGTAGAAAGGGAGTGGGAGGGATGATCACGACCCTATAGCTGTAGAGAGGGAGTGGGAGGGATGATCATGACCCTCTAGCTGTAGAGAGGGAGTGGGATGCATGAAGACGACCACCCTCCCTCTAGTTGTAGTGAGGGAGTGGGAGGGATGATCATGACCCTCTAGCTGTAGAGAGGGAGTTGGGAGGTATGACGACGACCCTCTAGCTGCCGAGAGGGAGTAAGTTCACACAAGTGTGCACACGTTCGTGCGTTCGTGATCATACGGGCGAAAGGGAGAGAGGATTCGTGTGGGTGAGAGTGGGTTCAGGGGCGGGATTTACGATGAAGGGGGATTACAGAGTGAAGGGGATTACAAGGAGCAGGGGAGTTACGGGGGGAAGGGGGATTACAGGAGAAGGAAGAAGGGGGAGGGAGGGTTAACATGTGTTTATATGGATTTGTTTGCGTTTGTGGGGGTGTCAGTTTGTACGGATGTTGGGTGTATAGTGTGTGTGTGTGTGTGTGTGTGTGTGTGTGTGTGTGTGTGTGTGTGTGTGTACTACAAGGAGGGAGTTCTACACTCGTGGGACCTCATCTCTCTGAACTTTCTCCACAATGATGGAATTTTTTTCTCTGAAACTTTTGTATTTTGTCAGCAATCATTGTTTCCCATCTGTTCATTCGCTCGTCGCTCGCGTCTGAAAAATTATTTTCTATTATATATATATATATATATATATAGCAAGTTTCTTGCTTGATCTCTTTTAATGACTTCTGGTTCTCTGATCTTTGCATCTTTCGAAGAACCGTTCGCTGGTGACATTACCAAACACGTCTTACAAAAAAAAAAAAAAACTTAAAGGTTGTGATCAAGTCACCCTTTTCTTTTCTCTTCCATGGTGGCTAAATCTATAAGGCCCCCCTAACCTCCCACTGTAACTCCTCAGATCTCGCAACTTTGGTACTGCCCTTTTTGCCATCCCCTGATCCTTTTTGAAATAGATTTTGGGCTTCTTTTTTTTTTTTCAATTGCGAAGACCGATGCCAGAGAAGCATCGTCTATTTCTGGCCACATCTAGAACAGTTAGGTCAGTGTTTTCATACCCGTGCACTTGAAGGCGATTCTATTTTTACCATGAGACATCGCGTCTCCTTCATAATAATAATCTTGAAGGTCGGGCTCTGGATACAGGTTGGGAACGCAGGTGAGGAGCAATGTCGGCTTCCAAGTCCTACCCTCACACACACATTCCTGCTGCTTATTTCCTACCAGATAATGTTCGTAACAGGACCTCCTTCTTCCCACTTACTCGGGCTGAATGTAATCACCCGTGTATTAGACTACCATCTGAGTTTGTCTAGGTCCCCTTGTTAATAAGCTGAAGTATAATACGCAATAGCCTTTACTTCTCGATCTCTTAAGCTCAAGCGTATGCTTCTTCGGCAGCAGCACGGAGGGAGCTTCATCAGGACAGTGAGTCTTGTAGGGGTCAAGGCCGTTTTAAGCAATTGGTTTGAATGTCTTTTTCCAGAAATCTGACGCTTTCCAAGACCTCCCTTCCTTTCGGTGTTATTAGCTGCCCTTGAACGAATCATTTACTCCTGTTAAATCCATGTGGGGAAATTGCGTCCACGAAACTCTCCTAGCATACCTGGCTATACTCATTCCAGGTTCTCTTGCACCTTTCGAACACCCTGGACAGCTGAAGATTAGACCATATCTCCTCTACAGTACATCCCTAATGCCTTCTGCTTCTTAACAGTCCTTCATTGTCAAGTTCACACAAGCTCTCCTGACAGCACCGTACATCATGGCTACGGAACTCCATCTCCTAGTTAACGCTCGCAAAGGATTTCTTCTTCAGTGTAATCTCAACGAATCTCCAATTCTTTTTTTCCTTTTTCATCTCGATTTCCACAAAATCAAGCTCGGGTGCTTCGTAATCACTAATCATACAGTTCGTGTGCCATATACGTATAATCTGATCAATTTCCATGTTGACTGTGTATGAAGATACGATATGATCAATATCCATGTTACCGGGTATGAAAACACGAGCTGGCGATGATGGCGTACAGGAAATTTCCCAGTAGCGACCCTAAAAACTGGTAGGACCATGACCCTGTCTAAATTCCTCTGGTCTAGTGGCTCTTTACCATTAAGATCCCCTCCCCCCCTCATCGTTAGACCTCGACCACCTCCAGACGAGTGAGTGTTCCACTGCCTCATGTACCATCCTGACTTGGGCTTCTTCGCTGTTAACTACGTCGTGTGATTGCTATTTGTGATCACTGTCTGTGTGGGTTAACGGGGAGAGAGAGAGAGAGTGAGTTTACCACTCAGTGTGTTGCCCCGTCTTTAAACTTTGTGTATATGTACCATGTCTTTAATCTTGTGTGTGTGTGTGTGTGTGTGTAATTATATACTTGCAATTACCTACTTGTACAGTAATGGGGGGGGACGGAGTTTTACACTTGTAAGGACCCTATCTTTTGAACACTCTCTTCTCTCATACAATTTAAATCTATGTATGAAGTCTGCATCAACCATGTCCTCATTCATTCTATCAGCGTCTGTGTGTGTGTGTGTGTGTGTGTGTGTGTGTGTGTGTGTGTGAACGCCTCCTTGTCTGTGGCTAACCTAGAAAACGCTCATTCACCCCAGCATTACCTCACCTTCCTTGCATCACCACAACCTTCCAAACCTCCACACCTCCCCCCTCCCTCCCCACACTACCCCATTCTCCCCCCCACCCCGTCCTTCCTCTTCCCACACACTCCTCCCTTCCTCTCCCCCCCCCCTCCTCCATCTCCTTCTCCCTTACCCCCAACCACTCACTCCTCATTCCGCTACCCTCCACCCCACCTCCTCTCTCTCTCCTACCTCCTCCCTCACACATCCCACCCCCCAGTCATTCCTCTCCCTCCTCCCCCACCATACTCCCTCCTTCCTCCCCAAGTCTCCCCTTCTCATCACGACTTCACCTTGGCTTCCAAACGGAAAGTCGATGGAGACAGGCAATAAACACACACCTGTATCTATTTCTTTTTTTTTTTCTAACTCAAACCGGTAGTACGAGTCTTAGATACAGCATCAACAATGATGGAAGAAAATAAAAATATCATACTTGTTTACCACGCTCTCCATCAATACCAGCACTGTTTACATTCAAAGTAAACTGGAGTTTACGGGATATATCTTGTACCCTTTTGGCAAACCAGTCTTTCTCTATTTATCTATTTTTTTTTTTTTTTTTAGCCAGCAAACAAAAACGGTAGGATTTCCCAGCTATTCATTAAGGTACAACTGAAGTCCTGGGCAATTAATGATACGTAAGATATAATGAGTCTGAGCTGTACCCGCCAGCCAGCCTTTCACGGTGATTAACTGGCTAATTAAAAAACTAGGCAGAGCCAGGCTATCGAGGTGCCATGGAAAGGGGAGGGGAGGGTGGGGGGAGATGATGGGGGTGGAGGTAGCGGATGGGTTGGGGGGTGTACTCAATTATTCCTAGTTACATGTTGGATGTGTACGTGTGTGTGTGTGTGTGTGTGTGTGTGTGTGTGTGTGTGTGTGTGTGTGTGTGGTACAGGGATGGAATGGAATGGAATGAGAGAGAGAGAGAGAGAGAGAGAGAGAGAGAGAGAGAGAGAGAGAGAGAGAGAGAGAGAGAGAGAGAGAGAGAGAGAGAGAGAGGACAGAGACGTATGTATGCGGGCAGACATACAATCATCACAGACAGACACACACACACACACATACATATATATATATATATATATATATATATATATATATATATATATATATATATATATATATATATATATATATATATAAACAGACAGACAGACAAACAGACGCAAGCACAGAGAGAGAGACAGCTCAGAGAGGCTTCTCCTGACCCGGAACCACATGGCCAGAACGTCATCTCCTGACCTAACCCCGTAATTATATATCAACTCCCCCGTTTTCTTTCAACTTGAACAATTAATTTCGTCTGACCTGAAGAATGTAGAACGATGATTCAATGACACAATTACTGCTATTCTCGTCCTCAGAAGAATGCTGTCTTCAGCATGTAAGTACCTGAAGAAATGGGAGGTCAAAGAACGTATTCTCTCTTATTTTTTCTTTTGTACAGAGGTTAATATTTCTGTTTCCTGCTAGTATCATATATATATATATATATATATATATATATATATATATATATATATATATATATATATATACAAGAGAGATTTTTCCATGAAGCCCAAGCAAGAAGAATCCTTAAGTGTATGCAAATACATAAAAGAAAATCTAAGGTTGACAATCGAACAAGAAATACTTTCAACTCTCGTCTGAGGCCCATGTAGGGATGCACAACAACAACAGCAATAAACACAACAAAAACAATAGGGGAGGTGTTGGGTGAGAGGGGAAGTGGTGAAGGACAGAAGGGAAAAGGTGTGTGAAGATGGGCAGGTGGGGGGGGGGACTGGGAGATGGGTAAGCGCTACGACAGACAGACAGACAGATAGATAGATGGATAGATAGAAAGACAGACAGATAGATAGATAGATATAGATAGATAGACGGACAGGTAGTTCGACAGACAGAATGATGCACGAAGAGAAAGGTAACTACGTCCATAAATTCATCTAGAAGAGAGAGAGAGAGAGAGAGAGAGAGAGAGAGAGAGAGAGAGAGAGAGAGAGAGAGAGAGAGAGAGAGAGAGAGAGGACGGGAGAATCGTACCCAAACGAAAGGAACCAAACAAGCTAAGAGAAAAGGACTTGAAAGGACATAGTAACACACAGAACACACAAGCAATCATGCAGAGAACCTACAGGGAATCATCCACAGAACACTTAAGTAAGCGCCCACGGAACACAAAGGCAAGCACGCACAGATCAGCGCTAGTAAACAAGCACAAAACACAAGCAGTCATGCTCAGAACACTTAATCAATCATGCAGAGAAAACAAGCCATCATGCAAAGTGCTCACAAGCAATACGCATAGAACACACAAGTAATCATGCACATAACACACACGTACTCAAGCACAGAACACAATCAAGCATGCAGAGGAGACACAGGCAAGCATGCATAGATCCTACAAGCAAACATGCAAAGAACACAGGCAAGCATGCACAGAACACACGAACAAGGATACTAAGAGCATACAGACATGAAGAGAATGCACATGCAAGCATGTATGAACAGAACGCACAAGCAAGCATACAAAGAACACACAAGCAGGGAGGCACAGAGCCAGGCAGCCAGCAGCCAGCAAGCACTGCACACTGCACAAAGAGGCTAGTGTGACGCAAGAAGAAGAAAGAAACAAACAAACAAACAAAGAATGACAGAAAGAAAGAAAGAAAGACAGAAAGAAAGAGAGAAGGAAAGAAAAGAAAAGAAAAACAGAAGAAGAAGAAGAAGAAGAAGAAGAAGAAGAAGAAGAAGAAGAAGAAGAAGAAGAAGAAGTCATCAACACTGTGATCTAACGCAGGCAGGAGGAGGAGGAGGAGGAGGAGGAGGAGGACGAAGGGGTGGAGGAGGAGGAGGAGGAGGGGGAGGAGGAGTGATGGAGGGGGAGGGGGGGTCAGCCTGAACAACTTTCACTCTAGTCGCCACGCAAGTCATCCTTATAGATATAGAGCCAGAATGTTATAGCTAGCACCAACGCTATATATAGACGCAGCAGCTGGACTATCAACTGAACGGCGATGCCTCGGGTTGGAACCCCCCCCCCGCTGGCTCGTCCACCTTTCCTAGAGTCCAGTTAGACGTTTGATGATGGCAAGGGTTGTTGACGCCATCGACGTGGAGGGGGTAAGAAAAAAAAAGGCATGTATATGTACGTATTCATGAGCATGTGTATACATATACATGCCTGTGTGTTGCGCACACACACACACACACACACACACACACACACACACAGGCGCACGCGCTTACAGCCATGAATTAGATTTCAAAGAACCAGTGTTAATATTGGCTTCAGTGTTTACACTGCCCTCCCTGGGGCGGCCAAGCAGGCAAGGGCTGACGTCACGTGATACATCGATGTCAGTTCCAGACACTGAGGTGGGGGGGTGGGGGGCTAGGAGGAGGAGGAGGAGGAGGAGGAGGAGGAGGAGGACCTGTCCTCCCATCCCCCACACCCCACACACACACACACACCGTGGCTGAGGCAGAGATATTCTATACATTAATACACACTAAGGAACAGGGTTAGATTCCCTCAGTTTGAAAAAAAAAAAGGGTCAAGGTGTAGGATTCATGTGGTTTATCTCTCCCACGAAGCACATGGGAGTGGAGAGGAGGAGGAGGAGAGCCAGATAACACAAGACCACATGATGGTCTGTGACGAGGGTGGTCTGCTTGAGTTTTGGGAAGAGTGTTTTTTAAAGGGGGAAAGTACAGGGAGGAAATGCGATCAAGTGTGAGGAAATGAGGTGCTGCAGGAGGGTGGGACCAGGGTGGTGTGAGTGTCGGGTCTGAATGAGTAGGACCTGGGAGAGGAGTGGAGTGTGCTATGGGTAACTGGGAGAGGAACTGACACTGGGTGGAACCATGGGAGATGAAGCGAGTCGTAGGGTGGGAGATGGGACTCAGGACATGAGAGAGAGAGAGAGAGAGAGAGAGAGAGAGAGAGAGAGAGAGAGAGAGAGAGAGAGGAGATCAAATGCACTTATATATCATCAAAAATTCCCATTTCCCAATATTCTTCCCATTTCATGTTCCTAGAAATCACTTCATCTCATACGTTTTAGAATGTTTCGTTACAGACAGAGACAGACAGACAGAGAGAGAAAGGGGGAGGGGGGAAGAGAGAGGAAGGGGTGGGATGGGATGTGTGGTGGGGGGGGGGGTGAGGGGGCCCTTAACTCAGCCGGTAGGAAGACAAGAAGATCCTCTCTCCAAGATGAGGAAAGTGTCAAGAAACGAGGACACGTTGATGGGCCCCCCCAGAGCAAGTCTCGAGACGGAACGCCGCGAGGACGGTCGCCAGACAGACAGACAGGGTAGGGACGGTGGTGGACAGGAAGCCGCGGGGGGGGGAGAAAAAAAATTATGGAAGATCTTGATGGAAGGGGCCAATAATATGAGAGACAAAAAAATAAAGGGGGGGAGGGAGAGGGAGATCATGCAATAAGAAGACGGAGAGGTAAATGGCGGGGATGAGGATGATGAGATAATGCAGAAGGGGGGAATAAAAGGATGGTTGAATAATGGTGTTGAGGGAGGAATGAGGTGATAAGCACGGGGTGCATTTGGGAGCAAGACGTAGAAAGGCAAAGGTTGCGAGATCATAATGACGACGGAGGTAAAAGGATGAGAGAATTGGCAAAAATGTGGCAAGCAAGAGGAATGAAAAGAATGACGTACACAATGAAAATGAAAGACTATCAAATGAAGAAAAGGACGAAAGATTATATGATAAGATAAAGATGTCTTTATTGCGAAATTTCATGAGGAAAAATGAAATTATGATTAGAAGCTCAATTCAAGGTTAAAAAGTATAGGAATTATATAACAGAAGTTATAAAATGTCATATAAAATTACCACTTAAAATATCACATAATCATCTATTGCACTTAGAATGCTAAAACACAGAGTTATGATGGTGGAGGAAAATAATACATCTACGGTGTGAAGCAGATACACAAGAAAAACATTGCAGAGAAAAAAAAAATTGGACAAAAAAAAAAGCTGTGTGAAGTAGATACACAAGAAAAAACACTGCAGAGAAAATAATGGACAAAAAAAAGGAGTCAGCATAACTTGTGGAAAAAAAAATACAAAATCCCTGAAGAAATGATGGAGATGCAAACGATGATGGAAGGAGAGGATAGGAACACAGGAGGATAACTCTGGAAGCTGCAACTGTGGCAATAAATGGCAGAAGTTGTAATGAAGTGAAGAGGCTGGAGTAAAGTAAAGGAGTTTAAATTAATGGCCAAATCTCGTTCTGGGCCCCTGAATTACAGCCGAGAGGCCGTGATGAAGATGCCTGCTTCGCCTGGAGAGGAGACGGGTAGAGTGGAGGAGAACCAATGATGTAATTAACGTAATCAACGTAGGGTTAATCAACGCAGGTTAATCAACGCAGGGTTAATTAACGGAATGGTTAAAACCCGCTTAGAAGAGGAGAAACGAAACATGATGAGACTGGAACGCACGAGAAAAAATGTAGATTAATTAAGAAGTATGAGGTAAGAGAGGAGTTGTTACTGTAACATACGTAAAATATACATAATCACAGACCTCATGTCTGTAATTGACGTTTCGCGGAGAAATGTAATCGCTCGATAGCGATTCCATCACCAAAAAAGATTTTATGTCACCCGTCTACGTAATCGGCGTATGAAATGACGATTCCCAGTGGTGGAACATCACACTACCACCTGGAACAACAGCATGA
Organism: Panulirus ornatus; assembly: GCF_036320965.1. NCBI lineage: Eukaryota > Metazoa > Arthropoda > Malacostraca > Decapoda > Palinuridae > Panulirus > Panulirus ornatus. Next base: position 23,617,009 of record NC_092260.1, on the reverse strand, counting down.
GGTCCGGAGTGAGGAATTCATCAGCCGAAGTAAAGGATTTGGAAGCTGTTATTAAAGTCTTCAGCAAACGCATCAGGGCAACAGCTCCTTCGTCCAAACGGATGACAGTCTGGGTTGTCAAAGATCTTCAAAAACCGAGTCAAGGTAACAGCAGGAAGAACAGACGGTACCTCGAGAGGCTCTCTGAAGCAGCGAGGATTCGTCCCATTAACAATACCTACACACGAATCATCACGCAGTTCTCCCGTAATTACGTTCCATGCGAGGTGAAATGACCACGAAGAGGAGCAGGAGGAGGAGGAGGAGGACGCCACACCACCACACCACACCACTTGGCGATAACCTCAAATGTTTGAAGACTTAAATCAGGACTTAATTCTTCCTCTGGTCGACCGACAGTCCAGCCTTGAGCTGGGAGAATCTTGAAGATGAACTCGACCAACATCTCCGGCTTAATGGCCTACTACTGACTGGGTCCCCAACCTCCCCCCTATAGTTCCGACCCCCTTTAGAATCTCTCCCCTCCACTACTTTACCCTCGGTTAAGCCAGTCCTTTCCCCTCCCCTCCCCCCAACCCCTTTTCCTCCCCCTTCCCCGCGCGCCGCCCCCCTGCTGGAACCCACCGCTCCCAATCTGACTCATTGAATGGCTAATCATTTTGGCCGATAACTCTATCTTCCCCCACCTCCTCCTCCTCCTCCTCCTCACCCACTAACCTCTTCCCCCTCCTCCGTCCGCACCCCCTCCCCTTTCCTTCCCCCCCCCAACTTCCTTCCTACCCCGGGCTCTCGCTCCGGCCGATGAAGACAGCTCATTTTCTGATGACGAAGCAAGCTGGGGACATACGAAGATTAAAAACAGTAAAGAAAAAAAAAGAGGCGGGAGAGATTAAGGGAAACAGTGGGATATTAAGAAAGTTATGATGGACGGAAGACACGGGAGACAGGCCGGGGAAGGAGACAGGAGATAAACAAAGGTCGAGACCAGAAAGAAGAAGAAGAATTGGATAAAACACACTGACCTGAATGTGAGACTTGAGGGAGAACGACAAACATCGACGACACAAAAAGGAAAGAGAAATAGAATGCTATAAACATGAAGAACAAGAGTAAACAGAGGAAGACACCAGCGTAAAGCAGACGGGAAAAGGAGAACTGGAGGTGAATGGGAGAGAAATGAGAGACACTGAGGAAAGACAAACGAGGAAACATTTCCGGCAACCAATGCTGAGTGGCGAACGTTGGGACGAGGACGAAAATACGACTAAAGAGAAGGGGAGAAGGAGGGCCATGAAGACGAATGAGAGTAATAGAGGAAGAAATAAAGGAGAGGAAGGAAAGGATTAGTGGTGAGGGAACTTGGAGGGAGTCGGGACGTAGGAAGAGGGGGAAGGAGAGTGGGAGGGAAGGAAAGGGGAGAAAAGGGAGGGAGGAAGAGTGTGTTGCGTCATCTGATAAACCCAGTCAAGACCTTCGTGACATTTAGCCCCCTTCGCGTTGATCGTAGGTGGAGAAGAAGGGGGTGAAGTGGGACTTCCCTCAGTGGCGAGTTGGATGCCTTCGGCATGAAGGGGGACGTGCACAGTAAGGCCGAAGAGGGTGATAACAGGCCCTCCTTAAAAGGATGAGCGCTGCAGGGGAGTACGTGCTAGATGAGGGAGGAGGAGGAGGAGGAGGACGAGGTCTTGAGACTCCTGAAGGTGGCTAGCTGGAGACCTGAAATCCTTTCAGTTTGGAGCCCAACGCCGCCCCCCTCACCACAGGCGTTGGGTTCCACCAGGCTGCTGGTCAGCTGACTAACGAGTGTGAGGAGAGTTCAAAACTCTGTGAGACTTTCCCCTTGTGGGACACCTCCCCGCAGGCCAGACGTTCACCTGATTTACTAATGAATATATATATATCGGTGACTCTCACACGTGCTCCAGACCACCTCGAAGGCCTCTCATTAAATATAATTGGGTGTTCTATAATTAGATATAATTGAATTCTGGTTAATGGGGGCTGTAAGACAGGCAGTGACCAACCCGCGCTCGGGACATAAATATTGTAGAGCCACCTCAAGCAATATGGGGGGCTTCTGGAGGAGCTCACTCCATCACCCAGCCAGTCGTTCCTGCCCTCCTCACCCACATTCCGCCCTAACGCTACCCACCCAGTCCTCCGCCTCTCCTCTTCGCTTGTCTCTCTCTCTCTCTCTCTCTCTCTCTCTCTCTCTCTCTCTCTCTCTCTCTCTCCCAATCATTCCCATGTTCCTTCCTTTCCTTTCCCCCTAATTTCATTTTTCTCCTTCTCCTTCACTTTTCACTCTCCTCTCCCTCCTCCTCCTTCTTCCTCCTCCTTTCTCAATATTTTCATTTTCTCTTACTCTATTCAAGCTTCCTCTTTCTTCGTTCTCCAACCCCCCCAATCCAGTCTGGTGTGGGACATAGCCCCTGACAGCTCCTAATGGCTCACCTGTCAAGCAGACAGACGCTCTCGCCTGTCCAAACTGTTTGCTACCTGGAGACACTTCATGCCTCATTATTTTAAGGTCTCCCAATACTCATCCCTCCTCCCGTTTGAAATCTGATGTTCTGAAAGTGTCTAAAACGATCTTCTGTCACAGAATGTCCTTTTTCGTCCTTTTCCTACTATAATATATATATATATATATATATATATATTTTTTTTTTTTTTTTTTTTTTTTTTTTTTTTTTTTACTTTGTCGCTGTCTCCCGCGTTTGCGAGGTAGCGCAAGGAAACAGACGAAAGAAATGGCCCAACCCCCCCCCATACACATGTACATACACACGTCCACACACGCAAATATACATACCTACACAGCTTTCCATGGTTTACCCCAGACGCTTCACATGCCTTGATTCAATCCACTGACAGCACGTCAACCCCTGTATACCACATCGCTCCAATTCACTCTATTCCTTGCCCTCCTTTCACCCTCCTGCATGTTCAGGCCCCGATCACACAAAATCTTTTTCACTCCATCTTGCCACCTCCAATTTGGTCTCCCTCTTCTCCTCGTTCCCTCCACCTCCGACACATATATCCTCTTGGTCAATCTTTCCTCACTCATTCTCTCCATGTGCCCAAACCATTTCAAAACACCCTCTTCTGCTCTCTCAACCATATATATATATATATATATATATTATATATATATATATATATATATATATATATTATATATATATATATATATATATATATATATATATATATATATATATATATATATATATATATTATAGTAGGAAATATATATATATATATATATATATATATATATATATATATATATATATATATATATATATATATATATATATGATGCGATGAGCGCGCACTTTCACGGAACACATTATGTTTTCAAACACCATGGATTCGAACCCCCTACCATTTGTGCGGGACCTGAGTACGCTAACGACTAGGTTATACCGCATAGTCCAGTGGTTAGAGTATCCAACTCTCGCATAAAATGGTAAAGGGTTCGATTCCAGGCTGCTGGAGGACATTATGTGATACATGAACAATGTGTGTGTGTGTGTGTGTGTGGGTGTATGTATGTGTGTGTGTGTGGGTGTATGTATGTGTGTGTGTGTGTGGGTGTATGTATGTGTGTGTGTGTGTGTGGGTGTATGTATATGTGTGTGTGTGTGGGTGTATGTATGTATGTGTGTGTGTGTGTGTGTGTGTGTGTGTGTGTGTGATAACTTATATTTCATGAATATATTCATACGGCACAATAACATACCAAAGGTATCTTCAATAAATCCGGGGACATATTAATCTCTGTACACACACACACACACACACACACACACACACAGTCCTGACATTTCATAGAAGGGTGGGGAAGGGAGGGGAAGGGGGGGAGACCAAGCCCCGAATAATCCCACGTCAATATGGAACAACTAATATGTTTTCCATATTTTCCTATGGCGGCCACAATATTCATCATTTTGTAATTTGAGTGTGTAATATTTTTGTTCGTCAGGGGAACCTCCTCCTCCCCCCCCCCCTTTTTTTTTCCACTGTATTATTCTGTTATGCAGATTACGTTTATGAGGTAATTTCCTAGCATGCATGAGTGTGCTCATGTGTGCGTATATACGTGTGCGTGTGTGCGTGTGTGTGTGTGTGTGTGTGTGTAATTAACTATTTGCACGGTACGTGGAGGTAGTTCTATACCCGTTAGGGGCCCCCCATCTCTTTTAACTTTCTCCACTACAATAATAATGTTTAAACTTCTGTATGCTGTCCACACTCACAGTGTCATAGCTAATGTTATTCATCTACCACCCGCATGTTATAAAACAACTTCTTTATATCTTTCTTTAACAAGTTTCTTTCCTCATGTTATGAAAGTTGGTTGTTCTGAGCCTGGATCTTTCGAAGAATTATTCTTTAACTGTCCAACGTCATCCAGGTGGGTGTAAAAGGATCACCCCTCACTCTTCTCTCTTCTGTAGAGGGCAAATCTAAGGCCTCTAGCCTCTCCCTCTTATTTAATCCTAGTACTGTCTTTGTTGCCCTTTTCTGGATTTTCTCTTTGAGATTCTTTGTGCTTCTTTGAGATTCTTTGTGCTTCTTTGAGTGCGGTGACCATATCCCAATTTGAATTTTGGATTATATGTAACGTGTGAACAGCTTGCTGAATACGTTCTTACCCATATATGTACCTGAAAGCTATTCTAACATGTACGTAAATGCTATTCTAATATGTACCTGAATGCTATTCTAAAATTCCCCAGTAGATTGCGAGAGGAAAGTTCTCTTTATGAAGGACTCCAATGTAAAAGGGATATCAGCAGGAAATATAACCTGGGTCCAGATGGTGAAAGACAAACACGAAGGTACAAGAGTGAAGAAAATGTTCGTCACGCCACATTTTTCTCTTTTTTTGTTTTTCGTCATACCGCCATGCGAACGAACACACCAGTGCCATTTTCACACCTAATGACAAAGAAACGAGAATAAATACATGTATGTCAGTGTGGCGCCCCACTTGCCTAAGAGGTGATCACGCAATACTCAAGTCTGAGTGTATGGTTCCTGAGGAAATGACAGGGTGAATCAGAGAGAGAGAGAGAGAGAGAGAGAGAGAGAGAGAGAGAGAGAGAGAGAGAGAGAGAGAGAGAGAGGACCTAGCCTACAAGGGGCGGAGAGCGGACATGCCAACACACCTCCTTGCTCCTAAAAACCAGAAAAACCTTCCTTATATACAATGGTAGCGTGTGTATGGTCGCACGGATACCTTGAACATATTTAGAAAATGCTCGTTTTTTTTTTCTCTCTCTCTCTCTCTTCGATTACGGGTCACAACATGACTATATATGACGGCTTTGATTAATGAACCCAGGCAGTCGACAGGCCTCTCAAGCCCAAATGACTGTCCAGAGAGTCACCTTGAAGAAAAGGCGACAACGAACCACCTGACGGTGTGTGTCGGCTCATCTGCCGGAGCCAAAGGCCCTTCGATTTACCTTAGATCCTCTTCGTGCATGGCAAGTGGAGATACAAGGAGGGAGAAACACCCAGAGGTGTCCATGTTACAGGGGAACGTAAGCTTGGACACGGAACACTACACTGAGAGTGGAAGAGAGTTATGAAAGGTCTTATATATAATGGTAGAGTTGAGCCACGAGTAGAGTGGGAACAGTGTTTTAAAAGTTCCTATAACGTCTACAACGGGAGTGTTGAGGAACTAGTGTCTAGTTATGAGATCTATACTCAACAGTCGGTAGAGAGGGAGTACTTTTAGAGTATGGACAGTGATGGATGAATGGAACAAAATGAACTGAAGACTCGATCAATGTGGATACCATAAAGAAAATGAAAAAAGTTGAATGAGAGTAAAGAATGTTTTTACAGTGTTAAACCCCCTTACTCCCCCATACAGTACAAATGGGGGAAAACAAAATTGTATTCACACACACACACACACACACACACACACACACACACAGCACGCACGCACGCTACAACGACGCTAAAACAATACATACACGACAATAATTACCGACTCCATCACCATCTACAGTCCTCTCCATCCTCCATTTTCCATGCTATCATGGCCTCCATTTTACCCACCAATTCCCCTCAAATTTCCCACCCCCCTCCCCTCACCTTATTTTCTTAACCTGCTGAGGGCTGGCTGGAGAGGGGCAAAAGTGTTGGTATTGGTCGAGAGAAGCCAAGGCAAACATACTAGTTACCAGACCCGGCACGGAGGAAAAAAAAAAAAAAAAGGGTCGTCTTTGTTTCCCCTTCCTTAATTGCCTGCTGCTCTTTCCCTCCCTGTATATCCTCTTTTTTTCCCTGTACGTTCTCGTATTATTTTCTTTATGCCCTTTTTTTTCGTGCTCCATTCCCAATTCATTGTTTTATACATATATATATATATATATATATATATATATATATATATATATATATATATATATATATATCACAGTTCCCAAAAGGGATTCATCCCTGATCGTACTCCAATTGTATTACTCTTCTGAATTTGTTTCGTATGACAAAGGTCATGGAAAGATGTTTTGGATTCGTCGCTAATCTTTTCCTCTTCTGCATATTTTTGTCTCACCTTTTTTTTTTTTGTTAACTGGTATTTCTTCTTAATTATCCTTGTGCCACCTCATTAATGAGTATACCGGCTTCTCCTATGAGATTCCGACAACTCCATAAGCTTCTATGGTTGGTTTCCTCGACCCTTTTAGATCCAACGTTTTCCACGAGCTTCACAGTCCTCTCTCTCTCTCTCTCTCTCTCTCTCTCTCTCTCTCTCTCTCTCTCTCTCTCTCTCTCTCTCTCTCTCTCCTCTTTATCTTTCCATTTAGTTTGGGGATTAATCGACTTATCCCGCTGAAGAAAACTCGTTGCAATCATCGACATTCCAAGTTTCTTTTCTTAGAACTTCGAAAAAATGATCTTTTTTCTTTTTTTTTGTCTTTTCGCCAAATCACAAAAACTATTTGTCCGAATTTTGATTCTTGCAACAAAATCTTTTTCTGTATGGAAGAATTCCTCTAATCCACGATCGAAGTGCCTCAGGAAAAATTAATGACCATCAGTTTTTTTTAATCTCTTTTTGTCTGTCTGTCTGTCTGTCTGTCTCTCTGTCTGCTTCTTTTGACAGTCTAAGAATTCATCCATCTGTTCACCTACCTCACTCATTCTCACTCCCCTCGTCTTTAAGTTACTTGCCCTCTGAATCATAATTCCTCACTACTCCAAGTTCTTTACCTGCTCTCTCAATGCACTTCATCACCTTCACCCCATCCAAAGAAGGACCGAGATAAGAATGGTAACAGTAGCGGGGTAATATGACGAAGTGATGAGGAAGAAACATGAAGAAGAAGAAGAAGAAGAAGAAGAAGAAGAAGAAGAAGAAGAAGAAGAAGAAGGAGGAGGAGGAGGAGGAGGAGAAGAAGATGATAATGGTTGGGTAACATGACGAGATGATGATGAAGAAAAGGAAGAGAGATGACGAAGATTACGAAGAAGAGAAACATAAGGAGGAAGATGAGAAGGGGCAAAAGAAAGAAGAGACGTTTAGGAGGTACAGGTACGAGGCGAAGTGGTGGTGGTGGTGGAGGGAGCGGTGATGGTGGTGGAGGGAGTGATGGTGGTGGTGGTGGGGGGGGGGAGATCAAATAACGGGGGTCCTAAGCCAAACATATAAGCCAGATAAATTCTAAGTTAGCTTGGTTATAAGCTGTAAATCAGCTGGTCTTAAGTTATGCGCATTATAACTCCAGCGGCGAGAGAGTTATGAGAAGTGAGTTTCCCTCCCGCGTTATATTTAAATCTCTCGGGGTCTTTTCTCTGACCTGGTCTTCCAGGCGGGAGGGAGACTGGGTTAGTGGCTTCCTTCATGGATGCCCCCCAGCCAATAGGAGTGAACAGGGTGGGGTGAGGTGGGTGGGAGTGGAAGATATCTGACGGACGTGATTACGAGGCTTGAAAGATGCGCGGGGTCGCGAAAATTGAGGCTTCAGTGCGACCAAAGGCATTTCCACCACAACCCCATCCCCCTTTCTTCACGTCCTAATTGGCACACACACACACAAAAAAAGCACAAGGAGAGAAAGGACGAAAAGAAGCAAAGGTCACAACACATCACTTCAAAAGCTTTTTGGGGTAGTGCGAATGTTTCTGGATGAGAACACACTCTGGGTAGCGAAATTATCAATACGACAAATAACACACATGAGGTAGAGAGGTTTAAGAAGAGGTGGGTGGTGGTGGTGGGTGGTAGGTGGTGGTGGTGGTGGAGGTGGGTGGTGGAGGCGGGTGGAGGTGGGTGGTGGTGGGTGCTCCCAGATCAGACGACCACCATCGATGACCGAGGTCAGGATCCAACCCCCCTAAGTCTACGAGGAACCCGACGAGTGACGTGAGTTAAGAGTTGGGGATTCTTGCCGACTTTATGACCGACATCAAAGTCAAACCATACCACCCCACGCTCCTTGAGTACTCTGCTGAAAGATGGACGGTTGACAAAAAAAAAAAAAAAAATGGTGCTTAAAGTTTTGTGATGGAATGGAGTGTTCATTTGGACGTCCTTCTTCTTCTCAAAACCTGATGCGTTACAGCCAATATAAACCTCTCGTATCTGTACGCGGATTACGGCCTACTCCAGGATAAATAACTACGTCCTACCTAATAAATGAACGCTATAAAGGTGGTCGATGGCAGATTTAGTCGCTGGGTCTTCGTTGACGTAACCTCTACAGTACGCTGCTGGGGGGGGGGGGGGGGGAAACACTGAATGAGACAGACTGACAGACAGCTGTTGAGATGTGTGGGGGCAAAGACCGAGAACATAAGCTGAGAGAAGAAGACAGAGGAACACAGCTTCATCCGAGCTTGGGAAGAAGCAAGAGAAACACAGCTGATGTAGGTCAAGCAGAGGATAACAAATGTGAGCCTACGAGAGGCAGCTACAATGAGCAGCACAGTTGATATGTCCCGTTATCCATGATCTGTTTATTTACCCACCCTCCACCTCTCTCTCTCTCTCTCTCTCTCTCTCTCTCTCTCTCTCTCTCTCTCTCTCTCTCTCTCTCTCTTTCTATCTATCTATCTATCTGTCAATCCATCTATCTCTATCTATCTATCTCGTCTTCAGCTCACACTGTCCACTATCTAAGCCCCCCCAAGGCTCGCTCCCTCTCTCCCTCCTCCTCCTCCTCCCCCGCTTCCTCCTCCAGAACCGGACGTCTCCTCCCAAAGCCTCGTGGCCCAGAACCAGACGCCTCTCCCTACTACCCCACCTCCAATCCCTACCACCCTCCTTGTCTGCATTTATGTTTTCGTCCTTCCCACCAGTCCGTCCAGCCAAGTGTCTCACGAGAGAGTCCATTCATCATCTTGCCCTCATGATACGTATTCCATTAATCATCCTCCAGACAGCTACAGTGCCACGCTCCTCTTTAGTGTGTGGTAACACCAAAACATAAAGACACATGTAACCCAGGGCATGTGAGACGTCCTGGGTAAAACATGGAAAGGCCTGTAGGAAGCCTGGTTATGCATAGGGGAGCTGCGGGTCTCGGCGCGTTTGCACACGACAGCTAGAGAATGGATGAGAACGGATGTGGCCTTTCTTCTCTTCTTGTTCCTGGCGCTACCTCGCTAACGTGGGAAACGGGGATCAAGTATGAAAAAATCCTAAGCCCGGTGTGACCAGACTCTGCCTGCCTTCCGTGATGCCGCGGGTGAAAAGTCACCTTCCGCGAAAGTGAGTTCACGAAGTACACTCTGAACGAAGAACATTTCTATTCAGAGGAGGCCATCCTTTCCC
>NC_092260.1:23599698-23602198 GCF_036320965.1 Panulirus ornatus | reverse complement strand
CGCACAACCCCCCACCCCCTCCCTTGCAAGCAGTGTAAACACAGCCTCACCGTAAACTACACTTGTACACTGAGCAATATACCCACCACCCGGGTCTAAGGGGCGCCATTACGGGATATTCGTCGTCCTATTCATACGAGAAAAGTAAATAAATTCTCGGTTTTAATCCCTTTCACCCTCCGCCTGGCTCCCTTCCTCTCCTCCCTCCCTCCCTCCTACCCTCCCTCCCTTCCTCCATTGCGTGGAACAGGATTACCTCCTGAGACTCCCTCCCTGAGCCTCCAAACCCCACCCGTTCCTGATTCACTCCAACCCTCCAGAACACCACCCTCTCCTCCTCCTCCTCCTCCTCCTCCTTCCTCCATTTCAGCCCTTCCTAAAACTCTTCATCCCTACCGGAAACCTCCTCCCTCCCCCCCCCCATCTTCCTCCTCCTTACCTCGAAAACCCTCTTCTTCCACCCAACATCTTTTCATCCATTGCCCTCTCTCTCTCTCTCTCTCTCTCTCTCTCTCTCTCTCTCTCTCTCTCTCTCTCTCTCTCTCTCCAGCCAAAGTGCAGAAATCACGGCGCCCAGCAGTGTGGCCAACCTGTTCCATGAGAATTAATAAACCAAACCAAACACGAGAACGTTAGCTCTACGAAAATCAAAGATGTAACGCCATTCATTATTTCCGGAACAAAGCGAAGTGTGACACGACAGACAGAAATGTATCTACAGCGGATATATTCTCTCTCTCTCTCTCTCTCTCTCTCTCTCTCTCTCTCTCTCTCTCTCTCTCTCTCTCGCCTGCATGCGCCACGTCATCGCAAATCTAAAACGCAATCATGCGTTAAAGCGAAGCAACCTTCAAACCCCACTATATACGCCTAGCGCGCGCCCCTCCTCCCCCCACCCCCCTTTACAACGTCACCACCTCCCCCCCTCTCTACCAGACATATGGGGAAACGAGGATAAAAACCTCACCAGCAGCCACCAAGGTCTATATTATAAGCGACCAGAATAAAGAAGGGGTGGGGGTGGGGGGGGAACCATATTTACCTTCAAGTTTATTCCGCGTGAAGTAAACCAGTGTTTGCTTCCCGAAATTTTTTTTTCAGAAGAATGAAACTCTCTCTCTCTCTCTCTCTCTCTCTCTCTCTCTCTCTCTCTCTCTCTCTCTCTCTCTCTGTGTGTGTGTGTGTGTGTGTGTGTGTGTGTGTGTGTGTGTGTGTGTGTGTACTAAACCCCGCTGGTTTAGCCCTCCATCAAAACTCAAAATGGTCAACAATCGAGAGGAAAAACAAACATGAAAGAAAACGAGCCCGGTGGTGCCGGCTCACAGAAATCTTGTTTATATATCTATATCTATATTTTTTTTTTAGGTTCACCGTTGGTTACATTACCCACAGAGAGACTCCGAGGTACTGTGGGCAGATCTTCTGCGTCTGACTGATGGCGAACCACGTTCAAACTGCGCAAACTGTGACTGACTGACAAACAATGAAAGTCTATCCACAAAAAAATTGGGAATCTCAAATTTCGTCTTTGCATTCGCACATTCACATATATAGCAAATTACGGGCATCTGCTGAGTCGAAAAAAAAATATCATAAAAATTCCACCAAAAATTTAGAAACCCATGTTCAAGAAATACATATTTACACTCAAAGAGGAATTGCAGAAACCAGTGACTGTCATACTTCTGTCACGCGTAGCTACGGGGGGGGTCATTCTGTCACACGTAGCCTGGTGGAGGGGGAGTGTTCATTCTGGCCTGCGTAGATAAAGGGAATAGAAAAGGGTGGACGGGTGAGGAGGGGGGGGGGGGGGTTTGCCCATTAGTGGTTCTCGAGGTTTTGGGTTTGATTTCCCCATGATGGGTTTTTAAGTGATACCCAGACAGGAATTATCATAAAGGAGGAGGAGGAGGAGGAGGAGGAGGAGGAGGAGGAGGAGGAGGAGGAGGAGGAAGAGGAGGAGGAGGAGGAGGAGGAGGAGGAGGAGGAAGAGGAGGAGGAGGAGGAGGAGGAGGAGGAGGGACAGCCTCAGGGGATTGATGGCTTCTGTCTCACCTGTTCGGCCGGACGGCTGGAGACAGAAGCAGGAGGTGAGGGAGGAAGGACGAGAGAGAGAGAGAGAGAGAGAGAGAGAGAGAGAGAGAGAGAGAGAGAGAGAGAGAGAGAGAGAGAGAATCTTAATCCCTTGAACGATGTGGTACGGCCCCTGGAGCACGATAGGCGTAACCCATTGAGCACGACCATACTGACGTGCTCCTTTGATCTTTGAAACCCTTCAGAGCAGGGGGTCGTCAAGTCATGCCATCACTCTCGAGGGTCGTAGCGTCGTTCTAAGGGGGGTCGTAGGTCGTGCTCGAGGGTCGTAGGGTGGTGCTCGAGGGGTCGTACCGTCCCGCTCAAGGGGTTAGGTTAATGTTGTACGTAATCAGGCGGGGGGGAACAGGAAGGGGAATTGCTATGAGTATTTTTTTTTTCTTCATTCTGGTGAGCGGTGCGCCTT
>NC_092260.1:23527198-23594698 GCF_036320965.1 Panulirus ornatus | reverse complement strand
ACAGGATGATAATATTTGCCTGACACATCCCACCCTCAAACAAGCTCCTGTCAGGCGCAGGAGGGGCGCCCACCCCATGCCTCCCACGAACACCCTCACATTAGGCTCTCTCTCTCTCTCTCTCTCTCTCTCTCTCTCTCTCTCTCTCTCTCTCTCTCTCTCCCAACCCGTCCTGCTCTGGGTCAGTGCCCTAACTGCTAACAAGTTGTTTGTTTACGTGAAAGCAGCTGCAGAGGTATGTGTGTGTGTGTGTGTGTGTGTGTGTGTGTGTGTGTGTGTGTGTGTGTGTGTGTGTGTGTGTGTGTGTGTGTGTGCAAAAAAGATATCGCAAGTAGAACACGTGATTCATGTAATACACAGGAAAGGGAAGCAACGGCTGTAATCATCATGATTCCAGGTCAGGTTAGGTCAGGTCACACTTCCTGCGTACGTAATCTTTTGTGTTCTTGGTGTAGTTACGACTTATTGTATCCAGCGACAAAATGACTATTACGAAACTGCATATACATACATATATATATATATATATATATATATATATATATATATATATATATATATATATATATATATATACAGTTTCGTAATAGTCATTTTGTCTACATTTCCCTTCTACTGGACGTAGCGCAGCCTTGGACTGAAGGAGCCTTTCGAAGGGCCCTGGGTCGCACCTCATTCATGGGTAATCATAACTATATAAAAAAAAAAACTTCCCCTGCTACTGTCCTTAGTGACAAGTCCCATACAGACACTCACCTTGTGTTTCAAACACCCCTAAAGAGACATGCTCCCACCCCACCCCCCTTACACAGAGCCACACCACCGCCTCCTCCTCCAGACAGACAAGGGCGGACTGCGCGCGCACACAACTCACAAAAAAAAGGCGCAACGGCTACTGGAATCCCTTTGCTCATCTACGAAACACACATTCCACATCCACAGGCGCTCCCAAACATTCATGGTCGCTCCCAAACATTCAGGGTCGTTCCCAAACATTCAGGGTCGCTCCCAAACATTCAGGGTCGCTCCCCAACATTCAGGGTCGCTCCCTAACATTCAGGTCGCTCCCCAACATTCAGGGTCGCTCCCTAACATTCAGGGTCGCTCCCAAACATTCAAGGGTCGCTCCCAACATTCAGGGTCGCTCCCTAACATTTAGGGTCGTCCCCAACATTCAGGGTCGCTCCCAAACATTCAGGGTCGCTCCCAAACATTTAAGGTGGCTCCCCAACATTCAGGGTCGCTCCCCAGCGCTCCTAACATTCAGGGAATCTGCGCTTCAACTCCCTCCTGAAGTATGTATGCAGTGAGCCTTTGGCCCCACTCGCTGAGCTCAAGCGTCGTCTAACAGTGCTACACCACAGTCAGCAGTGTGTTAACATGAGTAGATTAGTATGAGGATAAGGAAACACTCATCCTTATACACTCAGCAGTGTGCTAATATGAGTAGATTAGTATGAGGATAAGGAAACATTCTTCCTCATACTCTCTCACTCTCTCCCACCCGACCCCCTACGTCTGCCTCCCTTCACCTCAACCCCACACACAAACTCTCTCTTTCCCATCGCTCTCACTCTCCCGTGCCGGCCATCCACTCTCACTGGTCCTCTCTCCTCCTACACTCTCACTATACGCTTTGGAATCGATGCTCTATCTCATGAGGCTTCTCCGTGGTTTTTCAATGGCAATCATTACGAATAATTATTGCTTGCGTTAAGAAAAAAAAAATTCCCTCTGCATCCGTCACATCTTTTTTTTTTTCTTTTAAATTCTGTGCCTTAGGCTTTAAATGAGTTATCAGTTCGTTTAAATTCGTCTCCAGACTAAAACTGTCCTTTTCTGGTACTTAAATGGCGTTTAATTTACACCACTTACGAGTAATGTTAAGTACAAAAGTTCGAAAATTAATCAAAAAAAAAAAGAAAGACCGAAAAACTCTCTTGTGGTTGGGGGAAAAAATATTAAAAATAGTCCGAGCAGTATGACACAGGGGGGCGCTGACCAATCAGGAGCAGGGTGGGCGGAGCCTTGTGTGTGACGTCACATCTTGCAGGAACATGACTTGCAATTTTCCCCCTCCACCCCCCCCACCCCCCCACAGTCTGTCGGAGGCAAACGTCTAGTTCTCAAAGAATTCCTCCCCCTTTTTTTTTTCATCTTGATTTTCTTTTTTTTTATTTTGTTTCAGACATCTCTTGTTCTCTCCCTTGATGAACAATCGAGTATGAAGGATGACTAACCGCTGTGTGTTCCAACGATGGCTCTCTCTCTCTCTCTCTCTCTCTCTCTCTCTCTCTCTCTCTCTCTCTCTCTCTCTCTCTCTCTCTCTCACTAGATTTTTCCCTTCTCCATTATGTCATAAATGCAGACAAATTCCACTGACTAAAGAACTAACTTAATCATTAAATTCCCGTTACTCTCTCTCTCTCTCTCTCTCTCTCTCTCTCTCTCTCTCTCTCTCTATGATCTGTATATACATACACACACACACACACACACATATATATATATATATATATATATATATATATATATATATATATGAATATACAATTTCCTTTTCATCCATTCTTTTTTTTTTCCCCCACACCATCGCCAACAGATGTAAATTAACGAAATGGTTTTACGTGCCTGATATTTACAATGAGAGGGACATTTTACCTCTATGGCGTGAGCTGCATATCTGATGAAGGATGCCCCCCACGGGGGAGGGGGGGGGGGTAAAATAATTCATAATCTACCCAGGGAATATTAATTCTCTGGGCTGCGCCAGTAGCTCAACTCACTTTCAAACCAGGACCGCAAATGCGATAGAAAAATAATGAGAGAGAGAGGGAGAGACACACACACACACACACACACACATCTCCCTACGTTTGTGATAAGACTTTATCTACGTCAAGAGATCGAATGGTATGCTTACTTCAAATGGACTGCATGGGATATAATTATCATCTGTGCTTTTTCTTATTGCATGCGATATCATGTTTTTGCATGGGACATGATAATTATGTTTCTTGCATGGGGATGTGATTATGTTTTTGCATGGGACATGATAATTATGTATTTTTGCATGGGATATGATTATGTTTTTGCATGGGACATGATAATTATGCATTTTGCATGGGATAGAATTATCACGTCTGGTAGTTTTGCATGGGATATAATTATCACGTCTTTTTTGCATGGGATACAATCATCATGTCTTTTTTGCATGGGATATAATTATCATCTTTGCTCTTCTTTTTTTGCCTGGGATGTATTACTGTACATGTTGGAGGTTTGTGACGGTTGGGTTACAGTTACAATACATTATTACAGATACTACTGCAGTGGGTTAGAATTTGAGGGGCGTGTCGCAATAACCGTAACCCGGGCTGGAGGCGCAGTTACGATGCCCTCCCCTCCTCCCTTTTAGACACACACACACACACACACACACACACACACACACACTGTAGGCTTCCCAGGGCCCTCTACCCTCAGAACTACCGTCCATGAGAGGTACCATACGAAGGGGAGGGGACTGGCTACACGTCACCCCCTCGTCTGCATCTCGTCTCGTCTCCCCACTCGCTCCCACTACGCCCTACCTACACGCCCTCCCTTGGCCTCCCTGCCTTTTCTGCGGCCCCTCCCTTTGCTATATCACCCCTTTCCTGACTACTCACCCTATTCAAAGTTTACTAATCATGTCACCCCCCTTTTTTCCTCCCAATTTCCCTTTTCGACGTCCTCCCTCGGTTCCAATTATCCTTTTTATCCTCAACTTTCTGCCTTTTCTACTTTCCTCCCTGCGGCTCCAATCAACCCCTTCCCCCTCCCCCCTCCCTTTCACCGCACCTCTCCCCCTCAGGCCAGGAGAGGGGGTGGTGGAGGAAGGGGGGACGGCGTCAATTAACACAGGGCTCCGGTAATCGTGGTCATTTCGACCCTTTTATTGAGCAGTTTCTGTCACGTTCCAGGGTTCACGGCGGCCGGGCATCCTGTGTGTCACCTCTCTCTCTCTCTCTCTCTCTCTCTCTCTCTCTCTATCTATCTATCTATCTATCTATCTATCTATCTATCTATCCATCCATCCATCTCTCTATCTAATCTCTCTTTCCACAGATGTATACCTTTTTCATTCACTTTCTCTCTTCCTCCATCTCTCTTTTTCCCCTCTCTCTTTCTTTCTCTTTTTTCTATCTCTTTCCCTCCTTATTCCTCCCTCCCTCCCACCTCTCCCTTCTTCCTCCACCTCTCCCTCTCTCCCATGTCATCACCAGCCATCCACGATTCCCGTGGCCGAGAGAGACAGAGACACTTCTCACGCGTGCCGAATAATACCTGTGGGGCCCGCGGGCCAAATACCTGCGCGGCCCGCGGGCCAAAATACTTCGAATCCCCCCCCCAGAAAAGCTCGTTTATGTCAGCTTCAGGAAAGCTTAGCGGGCGACGGGACGCGCGCGCGCGAGAGAGAGGGGAAGGGATTGTGAGAGAGGGTGGGAAAGGGAAGGGGAGAGAGAGATGGGGAGATGAAGGGGAGGTAAGCAAGGGACGACGAGGAGTCTTGATGGTGGTGATGCACGAGATAACACGAGACCATCTCGTGGGAGTTACCAGCCCAAGCGAGACGCGCGAGACCAAGCGAGACGCACGAGACCATATCTTGCTGGGGTTTTACGAGGCTTTGCACGAGAGCGCACGAGCCACCTTGTAAATTTACCCTTGTGATTTACAGGTCCATGCGTGCCCTGATGATTTACGTGTCCGTACTTGTCCTTGTGATTTACAAATCCATACGTGTCCAGGTGAATTACGAGTCCGTATTTATCTTTGTTATTCTCGAGTCCGCGCGTGTCCTTGTGATTTACGGAGCGGTACTTATCCTTGTAATTTACGAGTCCGTAAGCGTTCTTGCGATTTACGGATACACACGAGACGATCTTCAGCCGTAAACGAGGGAAGCGTTCATGTTGTGTGCGAGTGTAAATGAGAGCATCTCTCTCTCTCTCTCTCTCTCTCTCTCTCTCTCTCTCTCTCTCTCTCTCTCTCTCTCTCTCTCGGTTTTTACAAGTGCGCCAGTCGATTCTGTGAATCACACGAGACACGAGACAAATGCGGTGATTCACACGAACAGACGAAACATTTCAACTTACGAGAATAAAGGCAATTGTGTCATCTACGAGACCGAGCCGTACAATACCGCGAGATAAAGACGAGAAAAGATGATGATCTAACTTGCGAGACCTGACAAAAAGGAAGGACCAATGTCTCGTAGACCTGCGAGACTTAGACAGCTGAATGACTTGGCGAGAAGGAATGAGACGGTCTCGCTATACACCGCCGAGGAATCTACGTCAAGACGTAACCCCACCAAAAAATATAATCAAGTAGGAAGCATATACATAAATAATTAACCATAATCATATCCAATTATCTTTACAGATCTACAAAATAATCCCCTTTGTCATGTAATATGTATAATTTTCTAATTTCCTCTATCATTTGGCGAGTTATGTAAAAAAAAAAAAAAGAAAAGGAAAAAAAAAACATGAAATTATTTTGTCTCCTCCGTCAGTGATTTTGTCTCCTCCGTCAGTGATTTTGTCTCCTCCGTCAGTGGACGAGAGCAAAAACGTTTACGGAACAAAGGAGACGATTAATAAGATCCAGCTGACGTAAATCCGTCCTTATTTGAGAGTAATCAGATCACTTTCTCCCATCTACTCTATGCCCTCCTATCCACCTATTCCCCCTCCCCACCTAGGCAAAGCGGCCTCTTTTCCCACTCGTCCTCCCTCTTCGTTTCCCTACAAGTCACGTCCCCTTCCCGCCGAGCCAACTTGCCTTCCCACCTTAGCTACGTCCTTTACCCCTGCCTAGCTGAAAGAAAAAAATGGTCCGCCTAGCCACGTATGTCCCTCTCCCGCCCAGACGGCTCCAGTCTCCGCCAACAAGAAGCCAACACGAGCTCACGAGAATGCACCAAGAACCCACCGCAGCGCATACAGACATTGATCTATTACGACAAGATAGATGATAGCTCCTCAAAAGCATCCGCAAGAGATAGAGGGTGAGGGGGAAAGAACGAGGAGAGGGAGGGAAAGAGGGAAAGGGGGTGGGGGTACAGTTTCTGCACTCCCTCAGCATCCTGTTTCATGGCTTCGAAACACACACACACACACACAAGCGAGACCCATTTCCAAGCAATGGGGAAGGAGGGGCGGGGGTTTCGACGAAACAATACAGCCTCAAGTGATATATTGTAAATGATATTTTCCTATTACCTCCTTAATCTATCTTAGCTGGCAAATGCCCACGCATCGAGATGTAGCCATCTTCTGCCGCTACTGTATGAGGCAAAGTGGAGTTTGAATCCTTAATCTTACAAGCTGAACCTCATGACTGACAGAAGAGTTCATAATGAAAATTCCAGGGTCTGATCCTACTGGTTATTCTACAAGGATGTCGCTACAACCAGGTATACGCGTGTTCATACACAAGGCATCTAAAAAAAAAAAAAAAAAGGAACATTTAATACGATAGTTGGATACTGTTCAAAAAATTAGTACAAAAGTTTATATATATATATATATATATATATATATATATATATGAACGAAAAAGTTACTTTCATAAGCAATACAGAAAAACACACACAATCCGATTTCATATTCTTATCTTATCTAACCCTATCTTATCATTTTTTATCTTCCCGGAGACTTAAAGTTATCAAGAGCGAGGCCACATACCTAAGCTTCAGGTGTTAGTAAGCAACGTGTATATTTACAGTCATTTCATTCACAAAACATGAGAGAGAGAGAGAGAGAGAGAGAGAGAGAGAGAGAGAGAGAGAGAGAGAGAGAGAGAGAGAGAGAGAGAGAGAGAAGCATTCTCGACGGAATCCTCACCGTAAAATCCCAACAAGTACGAAACTTACCTATTATTACTGGTGAAAACAGACATTAAAAAGTCGTCTGGACCCGTGGCACTATCCTCACCCCCATCTCCCCCCTCCTCTCCTCTCCCCCCCCTCAAAGGAACGTCCAAAATAAAGTTATTACACAACCATAAAACAGTAAGGCGAAGCACTTTACAGCTGTCACCAGCACATGGGGGCTGATTCAACACCGGGAGCGCCACACGGCGAAAGAGAACAGGGGAGGAGGAGGAGAAGCAGGACGGAAAACAAAGACGGGAGGAGGAAGGGGAATGACTGTGTACATACATACATACCCCCTACACCAATGCCAAGATCCCCCAACCCCTAGGTAGGTAGGTGTCTGTCGCACTTGGCCATACTTATCATCCGCTGAATCCGCCGTCAGTTGGCAAGTGAGGTGATTCATGTTTTGTTCAACAGAACAAGGACTGGAGCACAAGGTTGCCCCTCTATATGTATGTATATGTGTATGTGTGTATGTGTGTGTGTGTGTGTGTGTGTGTGTGTGTGTGTGAGTGTACGAGCCATCAAAAGGTCAATATCTTCACTACAATGACACACGGTAAAATGAGTATCATCAACGACCCCCTTGACTACGACGGTACGACCCTTTGAGTGGCCTCAGACCTCTTGACCTGACCCGGGAGGCTATCGTAACCACCGGTCGTACCGACGCGCTCAAAAACGGGGTCGTACCGTCGTGGTGACAGGGTCGTTCTGGCCCGGTTCAAAAGTGGTTAAGGAGAAGAAGACAATGTACACAAGATGGCCAGGGTTGGAGAAAGGACAGTCAGCCAGGCAGGCATCGAGGACAAAGAAGACTCCCTCCTCCTCCTCCTCCTCCTCTTCTCCCTCCTCCTCCTCCTCCCTCCTCCTCCTCCTCCTCCTCTTCCTCCTCCTCCTCCTCTTCCTCCTCCTATACTGTGCTTATCATCCACACGCCGATGTTATTTAAAGAACAACAACCAAAAAAAAAGAAAAAAGAAGGAGGTTCACAACGCTCCATTACTGTCATTTAATTACCTCCACATACGCAGATGAGGGAGGACGGGTGACGGGGGGGGGGGGGGGAGCGAGGGAAGGAGGGGGCGGAAGAACACCCCCTTCCTCCTCCTCCTCCTCCTCCAGCTCCTCCTCCTCCTCCTCCTCCTCCTCCTCCACTCCATGAACATCTTTCCCCATCATAGAAAAAAAAATAACCTACAAAACGAAGTATTTTCGGAACACTTGAGGCAATTCGTCGTGACTCTCCAACTGCGGTTGGAGGAGGAGGAGGAGGAGGAGGAGGAGGAGGAGGAGGAGGTGGTCGTGGTGGTGGTCGTAGTCGTTTGATCTCCAACCAATAAAATAATCATGAATCAATATCGTACGGAACAAAGGCACTCTTTAAAACCTGTGCGTAAACAAAGCGACAAACGAGAACAAAAGACTATCGGAAAACTTGGTATCGAGACAAGGCTACGTATCCGGTTGGAAATAGTATCAGGGCGAATATTGCGTCTCCACCAGAGCCGCCGCCGCCGCCGTCGACGCCGCCACCGCAGCCGCAGCCGCAGCAGCGAGCGAGGCGGCCGGCCGCCCGCCAGCCAGCCAACATTCATTTGTTTCTTGATCTTCACAGACACAACACGATAGTCTCTCTCTCTCTCTCTCTCTCTCTCTCTCTCTCTCTCTCTCTCTCTCTCTCTGGTGGTGGGTGGCCAGCCACTTACCAGGGAAGGGAGGGGGGAATATATATATATATATATATATATATATATATATATATATATATATATATATATATATATATATATATATATATATATTAGTGACACCACCAGCCTGGTGATCGGGGTGAGCTGGTGACACACCAAACCACTTCAGTTGCTGTCAAGTGTCACTCCTTTGGGCCCAGGCCTTATCTCCGTGCCTCACCCACGCGTGGGCTGCTGGCAGACACTCGTCAAAACATACGATCTCTCTCTATCTCCATCCATAACACTTGACAACACGTAACTCACATGACTTAATCCTCGCAACTCTAGATTTTCTTGCGATGAACACTACGGGCTTGCCCTGTCTTTAGTCACGATGTGTGTGTGTGTGTGTGTGTGTGTGTGTGTGTGTGTGTGTGTGTGTACGATCGTGCATATAACCCCCGCTTTTTTTCAACATGCTACGTATATTTACCACATGCAAATCTCTCACAGTCTCTTATGCTGCAAAATCCGTCGCGTACGAAACAAAGAGGCGCAATACTGTCTGTCCTGTTCCAACAGCTGGGAATAAAACACGACTAAATACATGTACTGAACTTCAAGATACACAATTTACATCGTCACCAGCCACAACACCCCGTAAAAGAAAATACACTCACACGAAAGTCACCGAAGGTGCAGCTGGGCGTGTGCGGGGCGCCTTCTTCATCAGGGTTATGTTAATCTACTGGTCATGCTACATCCGGCTCACGGTCCTCATTTCCGCACATAGGTAGCCTCCTTGGGCCTTCCCATATGACTAATCTCGTCCCTTAATCTTCGCCTGGCTCCCTCGTGTGTTTATATGACGCCCGTGTGTGTGTGTGTGTGTGTGTGTGTTACTCAAGCACTCCTCAATACGGGACTTCCTCCTCCTCCTCCTTCTGTGGCATAAGTAGTATAAGGGGGCACCAGGCACGGCTGGAGAGCTGTGTGAGTGGTGCCTCTTATGCATCATACGTGTTATACATTATACGTGTCATACATACATTGCCTTATACACTTCATACTCAAGACATATAGATTTACATGTTTGTTAACGTCAACGCCAGTGAAGTGCGTGTGTGAACGACCATTTACGCGCACCGTCAACCAGCTGTTGCATCGTCATCATGTTCTTTTTCATACTTTTTTTTTATCCTTCTAAAATTCAGGTCATTTCTGCCCGGGTGTTATATTTGTTAACATCCTGGGAAATTCTGTTAAATTAACATACGTCTACGAGCTCTGCCACGGCGCGCGAGAGCGCGCACAAAAAGGAAGAAATAGAAAACACGAGAGAGGTGACTAGTGTCTGGTACCTGGCCTTTCTAGTTTAAAAAGAAAAAAAAAATCTGCACATTGAACATTCCTAAAAGGGACAGGTCGTCGCTGGGGTTCCCCCTGAACACCTCAGTATTCTTAAGAGAGAGAGAGAGAGAGAGAGAGAGAGAGAGAGAGAGAGAGAGAGAGAGAGAGAGAGAGAGAGAGAGTAACACTGTTGACAAACAGACTAAGGCAAAAAGAGAGAAAGGGCCAAGACGAACTGGTCGGTCAAGTCAAAGAAGACACTCGACACTCACAGTTTAACACCAGACGAGAAATCTAAGTCACGACACTGACGCTGGGCACTTCAGTGCCACGACCCACCGCAGCCAAGATGAAGAAGAAGAAAAAGAAGAAGAAGAGGAAGAAGAAAGAAGAAGAAGAAGCAGAAGAGGAAGAAGCAGAAGAGGACGAGGAAAGAAGAAGAAGAAAAAAGAAGAAGAAGAAGAAGAAGAAAGAAGAAGCAGACGAAGAGGAAGAAGAAGAAAGACAGAAGAAGAAGAAGAAGAAGAAGAAAGAAAGAAGAAGAAGAAGTAAGAAGACGAAGAAGAAGAAGAAGAACGCTGAAGTCATATGAAACTCTTGAATACGGCAGTGAAGACAAAGAAAGCACTTAAATAAACAAAACACTCAAAACAAACGGCTTAGGGAAGTGTAACAAACAAAACAAAGAAGTACATACAAACAATAGAATCGTGGAAAACAAAAGATTTTTGTTATGCAGCTTAATGCAACACTCTGAAACATATCCCGGAACAAAATACAACACAGTACAACAAAATACAACACAATACAACTATGTATAATACACTGCAGCGCAATGCAACACAATACAACTTAATACAGCATAGCAAAAGACGATACAACACCATATTACACAATACACAACAATACTTCACACACAGTACACTACAGTGCAACACTACTTATAAGATTATGATACAGTAGAACAACACAGAACAACAACAACAACCACAAACACAACGCAATACAACGCTGAGCAGCAAAAAAAAACTAAAAAACGACAAACACAATACAGCACGATGCAACACACGGCGCAACACAATAGAACACCCAGCCCTACCGAGCCACGAACAGTGAGGCAGCAACAACTGACTGCACGTGTGCTGTAGCATAGTTTATTATAAGACCCCCCCCCCCCCCACACACACACACACCCCACCCCCAGCTTTCCTCCTTCCTCTCCTCCCTCGACCCTGCCAGGCTGTATTATTCTCACTGTGTGTGTGTGTGTGTGTGTGTGTGTGTGTGTGTGTGTGTGTGTGTGTGTGTCGCCAAACACACCTCGAGAATCGTCTGTCAAACGGGCAAGTTACTACACTTCGGTATAACGTAAAAGAATTCGTAACTGAACTGACTCCAAATACCCCACCAGCTCTCTCCCTCCCTCCAATATGAATTGAGGACAAATAATGTGAGAGAGTGTGCACCAAGCCAACATCTTTGCCTTTCGCCCATCACGAAAGCATATTCACGGTGGAGGGAAGAGGAGCGACCATATCATCCTCCACGTCCCAGAGGAACTGGGTGCGTCTATCTGACCCTCCAATGACCATATCACCAAATGGTCATCCAACAGAAGCCTTTCATATATTTGCTACACATCCGAAAACAAAGCTACTGGACATGAATGCTATCAAAAAATAAATTCTCCATAGTACTGTGGCTTGAGATGGGTTATTTATATAAATGTATATACCGCATACAAATTCATTTTACCACAGAGTGTCCAGGAGTCGAACCGGGGTTATCTGAGTGACAGCCAGGCATCCAATCCACCAGACCAGGATAAAACAAAAAAAGATACCCTCCCCCTCCAACAATGTATGTACAGACACACACACACAAACACACACATATCCCTCCCTTCTCACAACACATACAGCAACATAACATATGATACCCCCACCCCCTATTCCTACAATACAACATTCAGGGACTC
This sequence comes from Panulirus ornatus, assembly GCF_036320965.1. Lineage (NCBI taxonomy): Eukaryota > Metazoa > Arthropoda > Malacostraca > Decapoda > Palinuridae > Panulirus > Panulirus ornatus. The sequence continues at coordinate 23,582,763 of NC_092260.1, read as the reverse complement.
CCTCATTTATCTATATACAAGACAATACATACATAGACCTCGCCACTCCACCAACATACCCACAAAATATCTCTCCCCATGTCTTGAAGTCTGAGGTACCTCTCAAACACACACCTCCTCCTCCTCCCTCCTTCCTCACCCTCACCCTCACCTCCCCCTAACATTTAGAAGCTCGCCATTCTTGACCCATACGACAATACACAGGTTCCCCGTTCCTGACGCGTTCAATACTTCTCAATTAGAGGCAATTTATCTCACTTTTTTTTTCGTTCTCCTCCCATCGTTATATTCGATAATTGAAGTCTCGTAAAATTAATGAGAAATTTGGTGCAACTTGATTGTTATTATTTGCGATTTTTTGCATCGATTCGCACAAATGGGTGCGAGTTCCCCGGCCATTGTGTTGTTAGATACGTTTGTCGTTTGTGCAATGCGAGCTGTTGTTCTTTTTGATGTGCTTGTGCTCTGTGAGAGCCATGTGCGTGTGGTGTGTGTGTGTGTGTGTGTGTGTGCTTTCCTTGTTTTGAGTGCGTTTGATGCGCGCGGGGAAGTCAGGGCTGTTTGGGCGAACGTGTTTGAGAAACACCGAGTGTAACTTTGAATTTGTGTGCAATGTTGATGAACGTTTCCTTATGCCTTGTGTCTGTGGTATCTTGCCTCGGGCATGTTGTGACTGCTTGTGGGGGGGCGCAGTCGTGTGTCGACGGGGTTGTAACGCGTCTCTTGATGTGGTGATGTGGCTCTGATCTGGTGGTACTTGTGTTGTATGGTGAGGGGGGGGGGGGTTATGGCTGCTCTGACTGGCTCCCAAAAGGTGTTTAATCAAAGGCTGGTCGGGCTGTCTTGAGTGGGGCGTATGTTGTTGCTGTTGAAGGGTATCATGGTTGTTGATCTGATGGATGGGCATGTTGTTTTAAGAGCGCTGTTATCCTTTTCGTTGTGTGTGTGTGTGTGTGTGTGTTTAAGAGCGTTGCTATAGTTCTGATTGGTGCGTGTATTATTTAAGGACATGGCTGTTGTTTTGATTGGGGCGTAAATTGTTTACGTCTCCTGGCATTGTTTCCATATGTGTACATGTCGTCTATTACAAGTTGGATATTTATCATTTTTTTTTTTCTCTCTCTCGTCGTTCTGTGCGCATGGTGAATGTCGCGACTGCTACATCGCCTCAAAACATACGAATGATTTATACGAGTCCATAGCTGCAATGTGTATTAGCTGTGTGTAGTTCAGAAGTTCAAGGTTGCGACTGTCGCTTGTGGAGTACAAATGGGGAGGTCTTAGGGTGCGCTGGGAAATGTTGGTGCTTCACGTGGGTGTTATGAACGTAATGCAAAGGATGTGTGTTGCGTTATGAAGCTGCGGTACTACTGTGATGCGGGGGTGTTTATACCGCACGCGAGGAGCGTATGATGCAAGTCAACTGTTGGGACGTGTGTAAGACGGAGGTGCCTTGGATACGGGCGTGAGCAGCTGCTGTGGGCGTGGGCGGCTGATTTGGGCGTGGACAAAGGCTTGGACGTGGGAAGAGGCGTGAGGCTAGGCGTGGACAGATCTGAACGATATCAAAAAGAGAGAGAAAAAAAAAAAAAAAAAATATATATATATATATATATATATATATATATATATATATATGTGTGTGTCTGTGTGTGTGTGTGTGTGTGTGTGTGTGTGTGACATATATTCGGTTTGGCTTCAACTTAAATACTTTTAAGAGAGCGAGGTCACGATCATGATGATGATGATGATGATGATGATGATGATGATAACGATCATGATTATATGGTTACTCGACACACTTACTCGACCATGACACGTCTGTGAGAGTATGAGTACGTGCGTGTGTGTGTGTGTGTGTGTGTGTGTGTGTGTGGGCGTCGGCAAAGGGGTGTGGAATGTGGGCGGGGAATATAAATGAGGGAGAGAGTGAGGACGTGCCTGTCGCCCCGCCTACGTACGATTAAGGGTTTTATAAGCGATAGGAACCCTTTCACCGGTGGTCGGGACGACAAGCACTCGTGGCTCCCAGCCGCCAGTGCTGGCAGACCCTCGGGAGGGGGCTCCATCAGCCCTGGCAGACCCTTGGGAGGGGTGGTTCCACCAGCCCTGGCAGACCCCTGGGAGCGGGTTCCACCAGCCCTGGCAGACCCTTGGAAGAGGGGTTCTACCAGCCCTGGCAGACCCTTGGAAGAGGGGTTCCACCAGCCCTGGCAGACTCTTGGGGTCCCACCAACCAGCCCTGGCAGACCCTTCAACATATCAACGTAAGAACGTTGACAAACAAGGTCACTGAAGCTAATGGTCTGGAGATGGGCGGGAGAGTGTGTGTATGGTGGGCGGTGGGAAGAGGAAGGAAAACTTGAAAGAACCTGATTTATTCTAAACTGCCTCGCCAGCTAAAAAAAAAAATATATATGTATATAATCCAGAATAAAACCAATGAAGAACATTGACAAAAAAGAACCCTAAAAGGTGCAAAAGTTCCCCCCACAACACCTGTGGCTTTTCACTATCCTCTAGCTGGCAACAGCTCGTGTTGTAGTACAGGAGGGGAGTACACCAGTGCTGGTTAGCCCCACTTGGTGGTTGGTGGCCCAGCATACCATAACAATAACAGCATTGTAATTTGGGGGTGTCTGTATCGCCTGGGGGGAGAGGGGGGATGAGGAGGGGAGGGAAGAAGGGGACGGGAAGGAGTGGGAGGAGAAGGGGAAGTGATGTGTCAAGACACGTCTGGGTGAAGAGGGGAGAGGGTGAGGGAGAAGAATGGGGAGAGACAATCAAGGTGGCGAGGATGGAAGGGGTGGTAGTAAGGAGGAAGACAAGGGTGAGAAGAGAAGGGACGTGGGACATGAGGTGAGGAGGGATGGGGAGAGTAGGCCGGGGAGTAAACGAGGACAAAGAAGTGGAGTTAGTCATTCCTTCATTCACCAAACTCCCCACCTGTTCTACGTAGGCAAGGCATTACAGGCATACGACCAACTTGATATATATATATATATATATATATATATATATATATATATATATATATATATATATATATATATGAATGTAGTGCAATGAACTCGTACAAACATAGAACACATACTGCCCTCCGACGGTGAAGGAGGATTCGATCCGCTACCATTCGTGTGGGTGTCGGGTACGCTGCCTCCATAGCGTCGTGGTTAGGTTAGCATACCCATCTCCCACACACACACACACATGGTAGAGGTTCAAACCCCTGTCGTTAATATGTGATATGCATACATATATATCCTTATGGTGAAGGCTTCAGTCGCAAAAAAAGGTTCGAATCGACACTAAATTCTGACATTTACATATATATATATATATATATATATATATATATATATATATATATATATATATATACATATATATATATATATATATATATATATATATATATATATATATATATATATATATATGGTTACATAGGTGAGCTGAGGGGCTTCATGTATTCAGTACACAGACACCACAGATTGGGAGAGTACACCACAGAATGACAAGCTTAATGGTGTCTCTTTCTCCAATACATGAGTTGCTTATACTCTTTCCCTTCAGCTTACGATGAGGAGCTTACTCTACCCCATCAGCCATGAACGAAGAGCTTACTCTACCCCGCCAGCCATGATCGAGGAGCTTACTCTACCCCGCCAGCCATGATCGAGGAACTTACTCCTCTGATGGAGCAGGCAAGTATCGCGTCAGCATCAGACAGGCCGGAGGCATTTCATCAGCACAAACTGACCAATTCTTTATCCACCAGTGATGTGAGGAAGGTCTGGGGCGCAGGGTGGATGGAGGGGGGGGGAGAAAGGTTCTGGTTGGGGTGGAGGATGAAGAGGGAAGGTTGGGGTGACGAGGTGGAGAGTGCAGTGTGGTCAGGAGGGAGGCAGGGAAGGAGGGATGGGAGATTGGTGGGGTTATGAGGGTGATGGGAAGGTATGACTGGGGTAATGGGTCTCGAGAGATCTAAGAGAAGGGGAATTATGAGCAGAGCTTTACATGCACTCATCGATTCTGTTGTGAAGGCTGTGAGCAGGGGTGGTGTTAAGAACTCTCTCTCTCTCTCTCTCTCTCTCTCTCTCTCTCTCTCTCTCTCTCCCTCTCTCTTTCAATGCCAGTACCTTCAACCTCCTCCCTCTCTTTATCCCTATCTTCCCTCCTCCTTCCCTCCAGTCCCTTCTACTCTCTCTCTCTCTCTCTCACCTCCCCACCCTCCAACACTCTACTCACCCCTCCTTCCTCTCCCTCCCTCCCTCCCTCTCCCTCTCCCTCCGGAAGCTTCCCTCACCAACACCAATTACTCCAACAAAGGCAAGGGCGGAAGGGAGGGAGGGAGGGAGAGAGGGAGGGAGCAACCACCGAACACTGATGAAACAAGAAAATAATAAAAAAAAGAAGAAAAAATATACACAAGAATGAAAATGATAAAATACACGACTCTGCGAGATTGATAACGAAATAAAGAAAAAAAAAGAATAAAGACAGAACAGAATGAAAGTAACCGGTGAACAGTAGAAAAAAAAATTCATTTTTTCGTATGCAAAGAAAAGATACGATAACAAGTTAACAAAAGGGTGAAGACGACAACTTGGAAGGTATATATATATATATATATATATATATATATATATATATATATATATATATATATATATATATATATATATATATTCCTATAGATAGACAAAGATAGATAATCTATCCATTATATATGGTAGGATCGAAGGGAGGCTACCACACATATCTACCAATATACGTAATACACAAAACCATTATAAAGTACCTTGAAATAACTGAGGTGTACAATCTAGTGATTGAAAAAGACACACACGCACACACACACACACACACACACACACACACACCAATCAACTTGGGGTTAGCTAATCTAGGCTGAGTTAACGTATATATACTCAGGATTAGCAAATCCTGGTTGAGTTAAATATACTCAGGATTAGCAAATCTAGGTTGAGTTAAATATACTCATGATTAGCAAATCCTGGTTGAGTTAAATATACTCAGGAATAGCAAATCTAGGTTGAGTTAACGATATATATATATATACTAAGGATTAGCTAATCCAGGCAGAGTTAACGACATATACTCAGGATGAGCAAATCCAGGCTGAGTGAACGATACACACTCAACACTGGCAGACGAGGAGGTCATGCGGTTGGTTTCCTTGCAGGGCGTACGCCAAGTGGTCTGATGTTAGCCATATACAGACAGGCAACATTACCACACTCCAGTGGATGAGTCAGCCACTCGAGCAGGACGGTACGACCCCTGGGTACGACGGTGCGACCCTTGGGCACGACGGGACGACCCTCAAGGTCCACCTTACGTTTCTGAGGTCTACGATGCGACCCTTCGGGCATGATGGCGTGAACTTCCTTCCACCTGACCCCCTCAAAGGCTCAGGTCAGGCGTCATGCTATTGATATCCAGAGGGTCGTGCCCTCGTGCTCAAGGGTCGTACAGACGGGCTCAAGGGTCGTACCATCGTGCTCAAGAGTCGTACCATCGTGCTCAAGGAGCTTAATCTACAAATACCGAACCAGAGTACAGAAGAATTTCCTACCAACCTTCGCCTCATATATATATATATATATATATATATATATATATATATATATATATATATATATATAGCAAGAGATATAGAAACATGCGCCATCCTGAGTCTCCAAAGTTAGTCATGACATAGGCCAATCCGTCATCCCCTGCGGAAAATTTCAACAAAAACACGACCTGTTTTATTTTGGGTGAAGTGATCGTGATTAAGGCCAAGGCTCCAGTGTAGCTTCTCATTATCGGCCGTGTACTGTGAGCTGTAAAGATAACAAGCCGTGAGAGAGAGAGAGAGAGAGAGAGAGAGAGAGAGAGAGAGAGAGAGAGAGAGAGAGAGAGTGTAGAAGGGACTGGAGGGAAGGAGGAGGGAAGAAAGGGACCAAGAGATGGAGGAATGTATTCGATGACACAGTACACGAATAGTCGTAACCCTTTCAGGGATGGTCATAGCCTATCAGTACTGCTCCCGCCTCCTACGCAGGGGTCCCGGGTTCGATCCTGGCTGTTGGCGGGCGGTTAGAATTATATATATATATATATATATATATATATATATATATATATATATATATATATATATATATATATATATATATATACATATATATATATATATATATATATATATACTGAGGAAAGATGATGTTAAGTACACTTTTGGAAAAATTAACTCTCAAAGTTATGGAATATACAGAAAAACGAAGAAAAAATAAAATAGAAGGAAATACTTAAACAGGAATAGCAAAAAGCTGAAGCGAGGAACGGAAAAAACTAGCTAAAATACAAGTGAAAATAATGAAAGGCAAATGATGAGGAAACACAAGCGAGCAAACATAACACTTAAATGTGTTTGGTGAGTCATGCGGAGGGAAACAAGGAGGAGGAGGAGGGAAGGAAGACAGAAAGAAGAGGAAGAAGAAGAAGAGGAGGAAGAAGAGGAGGAAGAAGAAGAAGAAGAAGAAGAAGAAGAAGAAGAAAAGAAAAAAAGGAGGAACAGAATAAAGAAGAGAAACAAAGAGATGAAGGAGAACAGCAAGAACAGGGAGAACAAGAAGGAGAAGAAGAAGGAGGAGGAGGAGGAAGAGGAGAAGAGAAAAGAGACAAGAGAAAGTAAAAAAGACAAGAAATTCGTGAGAAAGAGTAAATAAGGAGACAAAAAAGTGAAGGACGTATAGGAAAAAATGGAGAGGAGTAATAAGAACAAGAGGCAAGTACTGCAAAGGAAAGAACATTGGAAATATAAGGGAATATATACAAAAAGAAACACGAGAATAACAAGAGGAGAGGAAAAAACACTAGAATCGGAAACGCGAAAGAGAGGTGAAATATGAATAATGGAGGAGGATTAGCATATGAATAAAGATGAAAGGAGGGGAACATAGGATTAGAGAGAGAGAGAGAGAGAGAGAGAGAGAGAGAGAGAGAGAGAGAGAGAGAGAGAGAGAGAGAGAGAGAGAGATTCCAAAGCGAAAATAAGTAAACATGGAAAGAGAGAAAAAGTGTTATGGAATAAGGAACAACGCCGCTGAGAGAGAGAGAGAGAGAGAGAGAGAGAGAGAGAGAGAGAGAGAGAGAGAGAGAGAGAGAGAGAGAGAGGTTCAGGCAAACAAACAGGAAGAGGGTGGGGGGGAAAAAAAATTCGTCAGTCCTGGGAAATGTAATTTTTCTTTTTTCTCTTTTTTTTTTTTTTACCCCAGGACGGAGTTTTGTTTCCGCCTTGAATATGATCCCAATTCTCACATCAACGTAATTTAACCTTCAAAATAAAAGTATATATGTATATGTAAAACTCCGTCCATACTGTAAATGTGTCCTGTGTGTGAGTTTTCAAAGGAGATTTTATATATGCCTCTGAACACGACAGCACGATCTTTGAAGACGGTACGACCCTTAGGCTCAACAAGACGACCCTCGAACACAAAAGTGTGGACCCTTTGAGCACGACGGTACGACGACCCTTGAGCACGAAGGTACGACGACCCTTGAGCACGACGGTAAAACCCTTGAGCACGACGGTACGACTCCTTGAGCACGACGGTGCGACCCTTCAGCACGACGGTACGACCTTTTGCGAATGACAGACTCATATTCATGACGATGACGCACTCTGCTACGCCAAGCACAGACAGACAGACAGACAGACTCACACACCAAACCGCGATGCAGAGAAAATCACTCATTTTGTACAGTAAGGTAGAGTGGCCAGTAATCCATAACAATTAATATTTAATTGGATTTGGGTAATTAGATTATCACCTGTCTACCCCCTTCCCCTCAGCCCCCTTCCCTCCCATCAGGAGTCCCAGGCTTCAACCTACCCCGTTCCTCTCAACACTTTCCCTCCTCTTCACCATCACCAACAACACTGCCCCCCAAACACCTTCTCCTTCCCCATCATTAATATCACCAACACTTCCCCTACTTCTTCAACAGTATCACCGACGCCCTTCACTCCCTCTTCACCACATCACAAACACCTTCTCCTTCTTCACCAACATGACCACCATCGCCGTCTCCACCATCACCAACACCTCTCCCTCTTCCCCAGCACCACCACCACCACTGACCTTCCACCTTTTTCCCCATCACTAACAGCGCCATTAACTCTAGTCCCTCCCCCCTGCCCTAGTGTCATCAACACCTCCCCTCCCTCTCTCCCTCCCTTTTCACTAACGACACCAATACCATAAGGTCCATCTCCTTTCCTCCCTCCCTTCTCTTCTCCCCCCCTTCCCATTTACAACTCTCACCAACAATATCTCTTCCCTTCCCAACATAACCAACATATCCCCCTCCCTCCTTTTTTCCCCCCCCCCAAAGTCCCTACCCTCGTCCCCCACCACCCCAACCTAATTCCATCACTATCACCAACACTTTCTAATCCCTCCAATCACCACCACAACCAACCCTACCCCCTTCTCCTTCCCCAACATCAATCATCGCCCCCCCCCCACCCACTCCTCATCCCCGAACCTCAGCAAACCACCCACCACCTACCCACACAATAATCCCCCCAACCACCACCCACCCACCGTGTGGCCAGTAAAAGCACTAAGCAAAGCCCACCATTGTTATGGCCCAAATAAAGTCATTACGTAACGAGAAAATACGAGCATGGAGACTAATAAAGCAGGCTGCGGTCATCATTACTTATTCACCATCATCCATCCAGAGGAGGGAGGGAGGAGGGAAGGTACGGTGGACAGGGAGGAAGGGAGGCAGAAGGGAGAGAAGGAGGGAGAAGAGGGGGGAAGGGAGGGAGAGGGGAGAAGGCGTGGGGGGGGGGGGGGTAGAGACAGAGGAAAGGGGGGAAGGAGAGAGGGACGGGAATGGAGGAGGAGGAGGAGGAGGGACGGGATGGGGAGAGGGGAAGGGGCAGGAATGGAGGACGAGGGAGGGACGAAGATAAAGAGGAAGGGGCAGGAATGCAGGAGGAAGAGGAGGGAGAGGAGCAGGAGGAGGAGGGTAAAAGAACATGACATAATGATGAAGGGGGAAGGAGGGGGAAGGAGGGGGAAGAGACAATCATAATGAGGGAATAATGAAGTGTGTGTGTGTGTGTGTGTGTGTGTGTGTGTGTGTCTGTGTGTGTGTGTGTGTGTGTGTGAGGGAGGAATGTTAATGATGAGGAGGAGTGCAACACCACACTGACAATAATGATGCTAAGCGTATTACCATTACCTACGACAACGCTGGCCAACCAGGAGAGCAGCGAAGAAGTCCTTCGTTAGAGTGAGGACCCATGATACGTCCTGACTGTGTACGACAGCGCACCACACGTACCGTCGTACCACCTTACCCTCACCACCACCACCACCACCAAGACTGTGTACCGTCGCTTGACATTCACCGCCATAAAGCAAAAATGGTTTTACACTCATGAAATAACATTCAGATTTACAGACATTACGTACTTTCGAATACTGCTCTTATCTTTATCAATCGCCTATACTGTATCATAATAACAAATTTACTATTATCATTATCTTTATTATAATCATTATGTTGTCATCATTATCATTATCATCATTATCGTTATTATTATTATCTTATTATTATTATTCTTATCAATATTGTTGATTTCCTGATCAAAATGTGTATAGGGAAAAAGCACCAGTGAATCAAACTCACAGCGAATGAAAATGTAATTAAGAATGAAACTGGGAGGAAGGCGGATAAAGACGAGATGGGAAAGGAGAACCACACGTAATAGTACAAAGCAAATATACAAATCTTATCATGTAACATAGGAAGCTCAAGTGTACATCCCAGAGGAACGGCTGGAGGAAATGAGGAGAACGACTGAAAAGCCGAGGAGAAACTGCAAGAGCGAAAAGAAAACGGGAAGATAAATAAGAAATTCTGGGGCCACTGTAATAATTCAGATCAGCGCCCAGTTGAGGAGGGGGAAAGATAAACGAAGCTAATAACCAAGACACACGGGGATGGTAACGTCGGGGGAAATAGAAGTAACGAAGACGGAGAAGCGGACAACAGGGCGTCAGTACGCGGAGGAAAGAACGAAAAGGTTCTGGGGTACAAAGGACAGTGTGTTCAGAACAGGTGTTAAACGAAGGTAATAAAGAACATGGGAGTGAGGCAAGCGTAGAGAGAGAAATATATATATAAAGCACAAATACTCACACACACACACACACACACACACACACACACACACACATATATATATATTTGCAAAATATAAACAGGAAAATGAAGCACTAATTTCCCAAGTGCACTACTGTGACCTTTTGCAATATATGCATATTCATATATAAATATATATATATATATATATATATATATATATATATATATATATATATATATATATATATATATATGAGTGTATATGTGTGGTAATACAGAAGTCAGTAACAGAGGCAAGAGAGACGATAGTTGAGGAAGGAATACAAGAAGCAGCGCCCCTAAAAGTAATATAATATCGATGGTGTCACCCGAAAAATAAGAAACAATGCAGCCCCCTCCGTAGGGAGGGAGGAGCCCCCTGTCGGGAGCGACACACCTTCTGCATTAATCCCGCCGAGGTCCCCTGGGATCTCCTCGAGAAATAGGGTCTTGGGACCTTCTCCAGATATGAGGGGAAGCTTAGGACCCCTCCGTGGCCGAGGGCAAGTCAAGGGGACTTTCTGTACCTGTTCCTCTTCAGGATTTCCACAAGAAAATAGTAGGTTGAGGTTTTTCCGGGGGGGGGGGGGGGACGTCCTACAGACACAGAAGTCTTGCAGGTCTTCATACAGATGAGGCTTGGGATCTTCTGCCCCAAGAAAATAGGGACTTGGGACCTCCTCAACACACAGGGACTTCTTGCCTCCTTCAGAAACAAAGGCTTTGGGACATTTTCCAAACACAGGGTCTTGCGACTCCCTCCAGAGGTTGTCACTGGACCTCTTCCAGGTTATCTGTTATTCTGGAATTCCTCGAGGAAAGGCAAGAGAATGCAAAGACCTCCTGAGAGAAGGATGGCGAAGGCTTGGGATCACTGTGAAAACAGTTAAAGGAGTTTTTGGGACATCCTCCTGTAGATAAGACAGAGAGACCCCCCATCTCCCCCACAGACGATGGAGCTGGGGAGGAAGGCTGGAACGACGACTACGACTTCTTTAGACTTACAGCAGTATGGGGGGGGGGGGGGGTTAGTCCTGATTCCACGTCTACAGCAGGTTGGAGGCAAAACAAGAGAGCAGTATTAGGGACGAGAGGGATGTGAGGGAAAGATGTAGGCCAATTGGGGTGATTCAGACCAAGATGGTCTTATCCAAGGGGAAAGAAGAGCAGAAGGGACAGGCGGAAACGAAGGAAGAGAGTGGGAAGGGAGGGGGCGGTGGTGGGGAGAGCAGAGGGAAGATCGTGAGAGGAGTGGACAAGTGAGAGGAGGGGAGGATTCGTCACGAAAGACGGATGGTCTTCTAAATCAGTTTATTGTGTCACTCCACCAACAACGTCGCTAGATCCATCACCAGAATAAATTAATGAATCATAAAAAATTGATTTCCACTAAAGGTTTCTCTGGTGCTACAGACACGTCAGAAAAAAGACAAACAAATGATAAAAAAAAAAAAGACTGCACCATCGTAGGAGTTTCCAAACCCAAGTTTGTCTTCGATAAGGAACGACGTAAACCATTCTCGCCGTCAGCACTGTTAATGACACATATTTTCCTTTTCTTCTTTGACCACAACAATAAATTTTTCACGACGGCCGACCATTTCTGTTCTTGCGACAACAACACGCTGCCCAGCTACAACAACTGAATCTAAACCACCACCACAATCACCATAACAACATTCACCACTCCACCATGAGCCCCCTAATATTTTTTTGTTCCCCTTCATCCACAACAGAGGAACAAGCCAGCCAAGCCTATCCAATTCCCCCCGTCCCTCTTCCCCCTTCCCATCTCTTTCCCCCCACCTCACTATTCCCCCCTTCCCTTACCTCCCTCCACCATCCCCCTTGAGTCTGCCTGGAACCCTCCTCCGCCAGTTCCGCTCGTCCAGCCCCAGGCCTGGAACGAACCAACACTCCAGTAAAGAGTCCATTACTCTCAACCTCGCGAATTTATATGGAGACGGTCGCCCCAGTGCCGCCGGCAGACTTGCATCCCTTGCCTCCGCGTGTCCACGTCTGTCCTCCTCCTCCTCCTCCTCCTCCTCCTCCCCCATGTCCATCTGCGTTGTCACTGGCACTCTCCCACGGCCCATGGCCCTCCCATGCAGATGGTTTTACTGGGAGCTAAGTGCTTGGCGGACCGACTGCGGTGGTTGGGACTTGAAGGAGATAATCAAGATTAGAGATTTGTGAGAGTGAATATATTTTTTTTTCTCCTCCTATCTGTCTGATGGGTCTGGAGACGTACGTCTCGGACCATTATTGTGGCTCCCTATATTCTCTCTGGTCCGTATGGCTTCGTGCCGTCGGTGATCTTTGTTAACTTTGTCAGCCTCGTTCGTCTGTGTCTGAGCTCTGCTTGCGCCTCCGTCTCACGTCCATTTGTTTTTCGTTGACGTGGCGTGTGTGTGTGTGTGTGTGTGTGTGTGTGTGTGTGTGTGTGTGTGTGTGTGTGTGTGTGTGTGTGTACGGGAGCGTTTAAGAGGGGCGGGGGGGGCGGGGAGGCGGGGCCGTCTCTACCATTGTGCCAGAGCTTGTCGTAATGAACCGGATTATGGGCGCTCGTGTGGCCAGCTTTTGTCCCGGCCTTCCAGAGGGTGGCCACACTGCCACCCTAATGGCCGGGATTACTCCGGGTGTGGCCATACATCCAGTATGTACTCCGGGGGTGGCCATACATCCAGTATGTACTCCCCTGCAATGGACTAAATCCACGTGCATCATATTTCAGTCTGGTTGTGTGGTGACCCGGGGACTTGTACCGCCTCGTCGCGACGATTTCCAAGCATTTCCCTTGAATAGGAAGCATCTTGTTTATCTTATTGTATAATTCGACCACCGTATTACGAAACACCACATAACGCTTTTATGCTCAAGTCTTTGTACATAAAGGGGGGAAAACAATGCAGGGACGAACTACCTTTGTTAGTATATGAAACAACTAAACCATCAAACCACTGTCACTAATATCATACAGTTAACAACCGTAGTACGAGATCAGTGAGAACTAACCATTACATAACAGATACCAAATCTTTTTCGGTGTGATGAAAACCGACACACTGAAGCACATCTTTAGTAACTGAGTCATTGGCATTAGTACCAGAGCTACTAACCAGAGATCGATGGTCATCATGACCTTCCTGCGGGGCTACATGAATGATCCAGGTCACATCCCACTCCTGCACCACCACGAGCCTCCCGAGACTCCAGGTCACACACCCCTCCTGCACTACCACGATCTTCCCGAGACTCCAGGTCACACCCCCCCTCCTGCACCACCACGATCTTCCCGAGACTCCAGGTCACACACCCCTCCTGCACCACCACGATCTTCCCGAGACTCCAGGTCACATCCCCCTCCTGCACCACCACGATCCTCCCACGTCTTGACCCTCTTCCCAGGAATGCTTCTCATGCCGCTACATCCTCCAAATTACTGCAATTGTTTCATTGCCACTATCTCCATTCTCCAGCTCCTACTTTTCTCGCTGTTGTTGCTGGTGCTGCTCCTGTTGTTCTTCACTGCTGAAGTTCCTCCTCCTTCATCCTCCGGTTCTTGCCAACCCCTCCTCCCTCCTCTAACTGAAGGAAGCTGCCACACTACCGTAACAGCCATTTCCATCCCCCCCCCCCCCGCCACAACAAGCCTCCCGCACCATCCACCATAGCAATTACAAGACAAATCGCCATTCCACACTCGTAAAAGACCTTCTCCCGCAACATTTATCATCAGTAAATGATCAGAACCACCACGTCACTACCACCCAGCCTCCACCTCCTCCTCGTCTCCCCAACATAGACACTTCAACCTACTCTCCCCACACCCCTTCCTACACTCCCCAGTGCTAAAACCAGACAGCATCCACCAGAGCCCAGAACACAGACACTCTTCCCTACCACCCACGGCTCAGAGTCAAACGCCGACACAATTTTCCAATCCATTGGTCCATCTTGATCCTCCGAGAAGGCACACACACACACACACACACACACACACACACACACACACACACACAGCCAGGACTAGCACGCCTCTCCTCCCTTACCTTGCCCTTGCTTTCCCCAATATCTTTTCCCTTCCTCTCCCTAATCCTGAGGAATTCCTTTCTCCAGTGAGGTCCTCCTCCACCGAGGGTCATCCTCCTCTTTCGTAATGTCATCCTCCCACACCTGGAGTTCTCCTGGCTCGAGACGTCGCTCGAGACGTCCCCCTCCTCTTTCGTAAAGTTCTCGTCCCTCTCCTGGGGTCCTCCTCTAACTAAAGTCCTCTTCCTATTTTGTAAGGTTCTCCTCCCTCTCCCTGAGGTCCTCCTCCTACGAGAGCTCTTCCTCTTCTTTCGTGAGGTCCTCCTCCCCCTTCCCCCGTCAATCACTTTCTACCCCTCCCCCAACATCCTTCTCCTCCTCCCATCCCCTTCGCCCCCAGCACTCCCAAGTGACTCAACTCGAGAGGGGGAGGAAGTTAACAGTAATACATATCTCGGTCATAGTGGCTGCAGACAGATACCACACGTCATTTGAATCATTATGCTTCGTGCGCTTTCGTTTCCCCAGGACAAACAGTTCGTGACTGCCGGCCACTTCAGGCAATACAGAGAGACATACTAACCTCGTTATCTAATAGGATGATATGCCTAAACTGAGAGAAAAAAAAAAAAATCATAGAAGAGGAGAGTTACCTTTTGCTTTCTTGGATTACCTTTTCCTTTCTTGGATTACCTTTTCCTTACTTGGATTACCTTTTCCTTACTTGGATTACCTTTTCCTTTCTTGGATTACCTTTTCCTTACTTGGATTACCTTTTCCTTTCTTGGATTACCTTTTCCTTACTTGGATTACCTTTTCCTTTCTTGGATTACCTTTTCCTTACTTGGATTACCTTTTCCTTTCTTGGATTACCTTTTCCTTACTTGGATTACCTTTTCCTTACTTGGATTACCTTTTCCTCTCTTGGATTACCTTTCCCCTTTCTTCCTTCTTCTCCTTCTCCCTCTGCTTGCCGACCCTTCCTCTTACATCACCATAACCCTCCTTGTTCACTACAAAAAAAAAAAAATATATAAAGCACACACCAAAAAAAAGGTAAAAAAAAAAGAAAGAAAAAAAGAAAATAATTAAGCAGATAAGTGGTTCAAGAGGCGGGGCCGTAATTACCGCCTGTGTCGCCATCTGGCCAATTAACCACACCAAAGGACCTCCATATGAGAGTCCAGGCATTAACATAACGACGATTCTATTGCTCATAAGCCCAGGGGCGCAGACGTTGACGGATCGCAAGCGGCAAAGTTGGGAGGATTATCCCCGTGATGAGATATTGTTTTGCTGGTCTTGTCTTGTCTTGTCCTCCCTCGCTGCACAAGGCCCCACTACCACTACCCAACCCCCCCTTACTCCCTCCCTCTCCCTCCTCTTCTTCTCTCCCTCCTCTCTCCCATCTCCTCCTGTGTGTGTGTGTGTGTGTGTGTGTGTGTGTGTGTGTGTGTGTGTGTGTGTGTGCGTGTGTGTGTGTGATTCTCTTCGCCTTCATAATTTCGGTCTGGTTTTTTTCCCTCAAGATGATTATATTTACCTCCTTCCGTAACCCGAATTTATCTCCCTAAGCTCACTGACAGAGCGAATCTCTCTCTCTCTCTCTCTCTCTCTCTCTCTCTCTCTCTCTCTCTCTCTCTCTCTCTCTCTCTCTCTCGCCCCGATGATATTCGACCGTAGTGTCATCAACCCACCTCCAGCACACCCTGCAGGCCCAATCACCAACATACCCCCACCTCACCCCCAAAGGCCGTGTTGTCTGTCATCTACCCTCCCATTGTTATTCATTCTCTCCTTCATCGTCTCCATCCACACACACACACACACACACACACACACACACACACCCACACACACACACACACAAGCAGCTTAGAGCAATTCATCGTCGCCTATAACACAATCATTGTTATTAACAACCAATCAAAATTTTATGTTTCCGGACAATTCCCTCGTTCCTTCCAATTTGATGTCATCCATTTAACGTATGTGGCGCACGATTCCGTACTGTTTTTAATTCGCTTTCACACACCCCCCCGCTACCATAATCCCCTTGTTTTTCACGCTGGTCATTATATTCCATTATGTTCCCCATATTGATTTTGTGTTCTATCATCCCTTGTAATCATTTTGCATTCTATTCCCATCTACATCTCGTTTACAGCCTCGTCTCTCTCTCTCTCTCTCTCTCTCTCTCTCTCTCTCTCTCTCTCTCTCTCTCTCTCTCTCTCTCTCTCTAGCTATCTATCTCTTTCGTCCCTCTCTCCTCCTCCACACCCCCTCCTCTTCTCTCTCTCTCTCTCTCTCTCTCTCTCTCTCTCTCTCTCTCTCTCTCTCTCTCTCTCTCTCTGTTCGCTTTATCTGTTTTTGATGTTCTCCCCCCCCCCCCAATCCCGCCCCTCACACTTCACCCTCGTTCAATATACTGCAAAACGGAGCGACGAGCGATCATTTCCACCTCCGCGTCTGTTCATTTGTGTCTCGAGCGCTGGTGGCCGTCGAGGTGGGCGAGGGTGCCAGTAGATATAGCAAGGAAGGGTGACAGGGAGGGAGGGAGAGACAAGGGAGAGACAGACACAGACACACAAAAAAATAAGAGAGGCTTCCTCTCCCTCTGTATAATTCCCTACGAACTAAATGATCTTCCCCTCGTCCTGCCCGGCCGGAGACCAACTCTAATATAGGAGACCAGGAGAAGGGCCCGGCCCCCACTGGCTGCCTACCTCCCTCGCTCACTGACTCGCCTCCGCCTGGCTCGCGGTCGCTCGCCCGCCAGTCTCTCACAACCAGGAACCCGCAAAAACAAATGGCTTCTTCCGTGAACTACTTTAAAGAAATAAGGAAAAAAAAAGAGGGAAGAAAACGTAATCCCAAAGTTTTCATCTGGATCTGATTATTACAGAATAATGGAGACACTCAAGAATTTATCTGTCGACCGAGAAGAGAGAGAGAGAGAGAGAGAGAGAGAGAGAGAGAGAGAGAGAGAGAGAGAGAGAGAGAGAGAGAGAGAAAGACTTTCTCTACCTGATCTCATTTGTCATAATAGACGCTATGACGGGACTTATGTGGCATAAGCGACAGACTTTCCCTCCTGGATTTATCTAACCACGAGCAATAAGAGACTGTCGTTATGGATTTCCCATTAAAGATCAGACTTTCTATTCGGGTTCAGGGTAAAAAAAACTTCCCGTCGTAGGCAGTACCTTGTGTTTTAACTTGTGGGGTCTTTTTTGGAGGCGGGGGTCGGGTGGGTCGTCTTCGCCCGGGCCTAGGCCGCTGGAGTGGGTCGTTTGGTCGACGATGCCGTCGGAGGCCGCAGCCTTCAGCGAACTACAAAATGCCCTCCTGCATGGCTGGTCTACGTAGTACACTCTGTAGGTACTCAGGGCCGCCCCCCCGCGCACTTCTCTGTACCCTCTGCATCCCACGCTGTTTCCGATGGTGGATGGGCGAGGCGTTAGAGAGTCTTGGGCCCCGGATGTGTGAGGTGTCCTGTCTCTCTTGTGAGTGCCTATCGCACCTTAGGAGTTCAGAGGGAATATTTCCACAAATCACTTCCATGCCTGTCCTGCCTGTACGATGGCACTTCTGAATTGCGAGTTGAAGCCTCGTACGGAGGAACATATTCTCTCTCTCTCTCTCTCTCTCTCTCTCTCTCTCTCTCTCTCTCTCTCTCTCTCTCTCTCTCCCACCGCTCGAGATTTATATAGAGGCATTATTTTACAGAACAACAGACCGGTAAATGTATGCAGAGGTCGATCGCTTCCCCCACCACCCCTTCCCCAACCACCCACGAGATCAAGTAAAACAAACTGGGGAAAAATTCCCCCAGGCCACCGCAACACACCGGCAGAAATATCCGCAACACACCAACACGAAACACAATAAATCTATCCCTACTCTGCAATGGTAAGGTGCTGCCCTCCCGCGGAATACCCGTAAAGTATTGCTTCTCTCATGTGCGCGTGTCTTAACACGCGAAGTAGCCGAGTGTCATTTATGAAGTCCGGGATATGTTACCTCGTCACAGACACCCACATCTCTCTCTCTCTCTCTCTCTCTCTCTCTCTCTCTCTCTCTCTCTCTCTCTCTCTCTCTCTCATCTACATACTTCATCTTCCTCAACCCTCCCATGATATGATTTTTTCTTTACCGCTGTACTACCATCGCACAATGGCAACATTCATAACGAAACGATCTGCGTTTCAGGTTCTTGTCAACACGTCCCTCATGTATTATTCTTCCCACTACTGAATACGTCTTGTGTGTGTGTGTGTGTGTGTGTGTGTGTGTGTAAAATCATCAGTATATAGGTGTTACCGGACTCCGCCAGCGTGAGGTGAGGTTTGGCGAGCCTCGTTATCCTCAGATGACGAGAGAGGGAGTACACTGTGTTCAGACAACTTCTCGTATCAAACCAGGTCACCATCCTCTCCCTGCTACCGAGCGCAGCGCAGCCCTGGAGCTGGAGGAAGAACTCATGGATGGGAGCGGGGTCTTGGGTTTATATATATATATATATATATATATATATATATATATATATATATATATATATATATACAGAGAGAGAGAGAGAGAGAGAGAGAGAGAGAGAGAGAGAGAGAGAGAGAGAGAGAGAGAGAGAGAGACTGATAGATGGATATCGTTCTCCAGGCCATAAAAAATATGAGAAACATAATCGCGCTACATTGTAATTAATGGTAATTACAAGCTTTATTTCCACGAGTCATAACTTGGATTATTATCCATACATCATGTGATGACTTACTGAGGCACCAATACTTGTATAGATAGATAGACAAATAGACAGACGGATAGATAGATGGACTGATAGATGAAGGTTCCTCAGGAGAGACGATGGTACGAGCCCTTTGAGGACGACGGTGCGAATCTGGAACATGACGACATATGGCCTTTGACCTGACCTAAGCTCATGGGGTCAGGTCATGGGGGAGTTTAAAACCCAGATCATCGTACCATGAGAGTCGTACCACCACCACCTTGCTCACGGGTCGTATCGCTGCGCTCAAGGGTCGTACCGAGGGTGTTTCAAAGGCATAGCAGTCGTTCTTAAAAATCTAAGGCTTACACCCACCACCGAATTTCCTCCGTGGGATCTACGTGGTACGGCTCCTCTCTCTCTCTCTCTCTCTCTCTCTCTCTCTCTCTCTCTCTCTCTCTCTCTCTCCTCTCCTCTCCCTTGCCCACCAGCCAGCCCGCTGCTGCTTTTGCTGCTGCTCCTGCTGCTGCTGTAGTATTCATCAATTTCAAATATTCCCATTTCCTTTCCGCTGCTTTTCATAAGATACACTATCGATCAGGCTTCCATCCCCGTATTTTACATATTCCATTAAATTCCCCACCTCACCCCACCCCCGACCTACCTACCTACCTGCCTACCTCCCTCCCTCCCCATCCGACCATCTCCCCTCCACTCCCTCCACACCACACACACACCCCCACTCTGGACGGTCCACTCTTTTCATCTTTCATTATCTTATCAAAATTTCAGTGGATTTTCGTTGGGGGGGGGAGGGGGGAGAATGTAAAATCCTCCACCCCCTTCCCACCCTCTATCATCATCATCCCTCACCCCCACATCCCCTTTTCCTCCTCCTCAACTCCAGCATTCTACTCACAACATACAAAAAAAAAAATAGAAGAGTAATCCTACCTTTTTAGCGGATTTCGATAAATCCCCTCAGAGTCGTCATCTGGGGATTACAGAGGTAAAGGAATCCCACCCTTTTTTTTTCTTTTCTTTTTTTTGTCGGATCCTTTATCTTCAGCATCGAGGATATAGCTATGTTCTCGATCCCTTCCCATAACGTTGGATGTCTTTAACGTTCTCTGAGAAGCATCCAAACGTGTTTACCCATCTCAGTGGCAGGATATGATTTCGGGTTAAATCCCCACTTCTGCGAAGCTAAGGCTTCTCTCTCTCTCTCTCTCTCTCTCTCTCTCTCTCTCTCTCTCTCTCTCTCTCTCTCTCTCTCTCGCTCTATCTATCTCCCCTAACCTTTTCATTTCTGCCCAAACCACCCCTCATCTTATCATATTCGATTATCATAATCTATTTTTTCCTTCTCTCCCCCTTCATCACTCTTCCTAAAAAAAAAAAGATAAAATATGTAAACCAATAACATAAACACAAGATTCTTCCCCCCCCCCCTCACATCCCTATAGTTCAAAAGTTCAAAGCTTAGTAAAGTTCCTCACGTACTTGAACTTCAAGTGCCGCTGTGTCCACACGCACGAGTCAAACATTCTGGTGAGGACAACATCTCTATACACTTGCAAGCAACTGTACCTGAAAGCAGAGAGGAAAAAAGATCGAATTACTAATACTGAAATAATGTATAAAATCACATGAAACACACACACACACACATATACATACATATATATATATATATATATATATATATATATATATATATATATATATATATATATATATAGTCGAAGGTCACGTCATCACATCCAAGGGTTGTACACTGTCTCTTCCTGTCGTGTCCAAGGCTCCTATGGCCATACTCAAAGGCCCGTACCATCCTGCTCAAAAGATCGTACGGTCGTGTTGAAGGAGGAAAGGGGGGAGGGATGGTAGTTTGGTGAGAGAGAGAGAGAGAGAGAGAGAGAGAGAGAGAGAGAGAGAGAGTTAGAACGGGACGTCCATCCCACGGGCGAGCTGGACGAGACCCCCTGACGTTTTAACCTTAAAGCCACATTCAACTCCGTTACCGAACTCGTCCTATCGGGTTGTTACCGTTCTTTCTCTTCACCTGCGCTTCGTTATGACCGCCAGCTGATGGCCAGGAGGTGATCCCGTCTTGCCTCACCGTATAACAACCCGGAGGTTCGAAACGCGCAGTAATAAATTCGCAGTTAAAGAATAGTCATGCGAACGTATTTTCTTTTCTTTTTCTTTTTCTTTTTGGCGAAGAGCCGCCATCATGATCATCATCATCATCATCATCATCATCACGGACGAAACACCCCGCCAAAGGTCCAAATGTTACTCTCCTCCTTAAATGGTACGGGGTGAGGGGAAGGAATGTGGGGCGCAGAGCTTCCCTTGTAGGATGCTGTGTGTGTGTGTGTGTGTGTGTGTGTGTGTGTGTGTGTGTGTGTGTGTGTGTGGGTGTGTGTGTGTGTGTGTGTTCGCTGCAGCTGGACTCTCCCTGCTTGCGGTTACACCGCTGGAGAAAAGTCACCTTCGGCGGGGCTCTGTCTCCCGTCCACAGACGGGAGACAGAGCCGACTCTCGTCGAGGACCTACCTACTTTGCTCCGAAGGAGTCCATCCTTTCCCTGCTCCAGCGCGGAGCGCACTCCATGAAAGGGGTCTCCTGGGGTTGCATATACATATACATACATATATATATATATATATATATATATATATATATATATATATATATATATATATATATATATATATATATATATTTATATATATATGGAATCTAATACGATTACAATCCTGAAACGAGGGCGCTCTGAGTGTATGCTTTATAATCAACCGTCAAAGATAGGAAGAAACTGTATAAGACCCTCTCGTGCTGTCTGCATAACCTTTGCTTCAAGTGCACACCGCTTGTACATACTTCAACCCCATGCTCTCTCTCTCTCTTTTTCACCCCCAACACAATCTAAATATATCACACCACTGCGTAGCCACTTAACAAGCAGAACTGCCATTGTTACTTCTTTTGTTTTCTTCGGTCTTGGCACCTGCTGTGGTCACAGGCAGGAGTACCTATATCAAGCCCACAGGTCTGTTTAAAAGGGGGACGAGAAAAAGCAGTGGCTACCAGTTCGACACACGTGGAAGGAGACGGGAGAGGACCTTCACACTGGAAGAAAGAGACGATGCGGAAGGGGTGAGAGAGAGAGAGAGAGAGAGAGAGAGAGAGAGAGAGAGAGAGAGAGAGAGAGAGAGAGAGAGAGAGAGAGAGACGACACGAGATAAAGAAGAAGAAGAATATGAAAATCTCGCTAGGCAATGGAACTACATTTTGACAGTGGATCAAGCTACCGTGTTGCTATACTTCCTATGTAAAAAAAAAAAAAAAAAAAAAAAAAAGAGGGGGAGGGGTGTGAATCTGTCCATTCATACATAATAAACATATCAGCACATACGTGTGGTATCCTAAGCAAGACCGTACGCCTTCAAGGATATTTCTTCCCCCACTGTGTATTTTCATACACGCGATACGCAACGTAATAACATATCGACATCTAAACCAGACGAGGTCACTCAATATCTCACCATTTTATCTAAAACTAAAAGATCCCTTAATGAATAAGAGGTAAACAAGGAAGAGGATGATAAACACAAAATAATCATCAAAATACGTGAATAAATGAACGAACTATGGCGGGTCGAGTTAACAAGGGCTGAGGTTAACACGAGTTTAACAGTACAAGGGAATGGTACTTCTGCTGTCAGCTTTAATTCTGTAAACACGGCGTATGTCGAACGGGCGGGCCGATAGCCTGTAAAAAGAGGCACACACTACACGCCAGAGCGAACGCCGATTATACCGATATAATAAAGACAAGGGAAAAATCATTCCAATGTGAGGCGAGACAAACACATTCCTGAGGGAGAGACGGTTGTTAAGGGAAACAAAACAACAATAGGTTGTTAGGAATTACCAAACAGGGCATTTACACGGATGAGAAAGAACCCGGCAATGTGAAGAGATTCACTTATTCAAAAGGTGTTGCAATACCCTCTTTCATGGAATTCTGACTTCTAAGCTATATTCTCTTTTTTTTCTATACGTAATTTGTCTTTTTTAAAGATACACACTAGTGGGCTTTTTTTTTTCCGAAGGTCTACTAGCTTCTACAGAGGTAAAATAGCTCCTTCAAAGTTAGGATTAGCCTCTTCTGAGTCAAACTACTTTCTTCAGAGTTGTACAACGGTGTCTTCATAGGTATTCTAGCTTCTTCAGTGGTACACATTGGCTCCTTCAAGAGTTGAACTATCCTCGTCAAAGCTATACTGACTTCTTGAGCGTTGTACACTAGCTTCTTCAAAGCTATATTAATACACAGAGCGATGGACGCAAGGGGTTAAGAAAGTGTCACAAGAGGAGTTACTCTGGACTGACGGGAAGGGAGGGAAGTGTCACAGTCACACGGCTAAAGGTGAGTTAAGAGGAGTGACTGTAGAGTTACTGGATGGTGTGGGTCACTGTTAGGCTGAGGTACTGAAGTGATTGGATCACTGATAACAATTGTCGGCAACACAGGATCCGGGACGAGGGGTAACCAGGATGTGTACATCAGAGGGGAGGCCTGGACGCTCACACAGGATGTCTCAGAAGTCTATCAGTCACACGTTTTGAGTCTGTCAGTCACGCACCTTTCAATGTGTCACACACACACACACTCACACTTTTTTTTTTTCTGAAGTCTATCGGTTAAGCACTTGAAGTTCGTCAGTCAAACACTTTAAGCTTTGTTAGTCGCACCCTTTTAAAAAGTCTATCAGTCACACACCTTCAGACTGCCAGTCATACACACATTTTCAAGCCACTCATCCTAAGTCTATCACTCACGCACCTTGAAACTTATCCACCACACAACTCAAGTTCATCAGTCACGCACTCTAAGACGGTTGCGGGCGAGGAGGAGGTGCCGCCGGACACGTCCGTCTGACAGACCAAAGGAATCGACTATTTTTCTCGACTGTCTTATCTTAAGGAAGTACACCCTCGAGGCACTGTGAGATACGTAGACCCAGAAGTGCGTACTTCCTCCCAGTCCGTCCACGAGAATGAGCCATGACTGCAGCCGGTCGCACATTGTACCATTATCTTGATATCACCGATGTATATATATATATATATATATATATAACCTCTACGGGGAATCACTCTCATTCGTGTCCTCTTGTGTGTCTCTCTCCCTCGGCGCAAGCAAACCATCCCAGGATGGGGTAATACACAAGTCGTCACCGAAACACAGACCGCTACGTCTTCTACTCCCGGCTTATCCGGTGACTCCAAGCGACACAAACTCATGTAGACCACCAGACAAATTTTCTAATCTTTTTTTCCACCTTGAGCTTCCTTTCCTTGAGAACCCTCTCTCTCTCTCTCTCTCTCTCTCTCTCTCTCTCTCTCTCTCTCTCTCTCTCTCTCTCTCTCTCTCTCTCTCTGGTATGTGGATCAATTCGTAAGTAACTTCATTCTCTTAAACTCAATAAATGAAAGTAATCGAAGAGACATAATAGGTATCTCTATTTTAACTACAATTCACATTCATAACATTTTCTTCTACAACCAAGAAGTCACTTTCACGAACTCTAAGTGATAATAATTCACCTCTCTGGGTACATCAAAAAGGGAGTGATGACTTAACATCAGTTTTTCCCCTTTCCCTTCCTTCCCATCTTCCCTTCCCTGCCCTTCCCTTCGACTTCCTTTCCACCTTCCCTCCCTTCAAAGTCTGATGTAAAATATTTCAAAAGTTTATCAATTAGGATAAAGTTTTCTTTACAGCTTAATGACTCTGTACTTGTGTGTGTGTGTGTGTGTGTGTGTGTGTGTGTGTGTGTGTGTGTGTGGGTGGGTGTGTGTGTTTTGCATCCAATTACCATGGCGTCTGCCTTTTAAACAGGCAAAAATCTGCGCTCTCTCTCTCTCTCTCTCTCTCTCTCTCTCTCTCTCTCTCTCTCTCTCTCTCTCTCTCTCCTGCTCTCCATATAAAAATCCACCTCCTCCTCCGCAAATTGGTTTATAGGGAAAAGAAAAATCAAACAGCTTCCCAATTTCTATTGAAATACGATAAGTCGTCTCATAATTTCCCATTATTATTTCCACTCTCATGTGAGACATTCAGCAACCTGTGTAAATCTCCTAGCGCCTGGGATAAATCCCTTCACGACTGGTGTAAATCCCTCAGCGTCTGGCCTAAATTCGTTCAGTGGCTGGTGGAAATCCCCCAGGGACTGGCATAATCTACCAATAAGAGGCATAAATCCCTGTGAGACTGGTATAAATCCCAAAAATAGTAGTATAAACCCACCAAAGACTATCATAAATCCTAAAACGGATTATTCAAATCTGGAGAGTGGTATAAAACCCTAAGCGACTCTCATTAAACCCTCATTGTCTGGTATTAATCCCTTAACTGTTATTGATCCCTTTGCGCATGGTATAAATCCCTACAGCAATCCCCCTCACTAATGTCTGGTACAGTTCTCCCAAGCGACTGACACGACTCCCTCAGCGTCTTGTATAAATCCCTCAGCTGTGGTACAAATCCCCCTTGCGATTGTTATAAATCCTTTACGAACGGATGAAAATGTCTCAGCGACCGCTGGGTTATAAATCCCCGAGCTGATAGCATAATAAATCCCTCTTGTGAATGGCGTCATCACACCCTCCACGCAAAAAAAAAAAAGAAAAAAAATATCGTACCATAAATCCCGTGAACTATAAAATCACCCACTCCTGGTATGAGTTCCACAACACGAGACGTGGCATCTTTCAAACACCTGTGCACCACCGACTTCATCAAAACTGGTCTGCACGAAGCGTGTGTGTGTGTGTGTTTGTGCTGGTGTTTGTCTTGGACCAGACCGGAGCACCATCTACCAACGGTGTTCTCTCGC
Source organism: Panulirus ornatus (assembly GCF_036320965.1). Lineage (NCBI taxonomy): Eukaryota > Metazoa > Arthropoda > Malacostraca > Decapoda > Palinuridae > Panulirus > Panulirus ornatus. The sequence goes on along the minus strand of NC_092260.1, from coordinate 23,556,870 downwards.
TTCGCACAACACACACAAACACACACACACACACACACACACACACACACAACACAGTAGAGACAACACGGGCTTCAAGCATAGCCTGATCCACGGTAGCCGGGAGCATAATCTATCATCATTTGCCTCCCAAGCACCACCTCATTTTGATTGTAATTCGCCCGGTTATTAAACGGACAATGGCGTAAACAAATTAAAATCGCCGACTCTCACACCAGAACGGAACAACATTCATCGCACAGAGAGACCAGCCAGCCAGGATGTGGTGGATGCGAGGGCCGACAAACCACAGCCTCCCTCCTCACCCCCCCACACACTAACAAAAGAGACGCCTGGCTGAACGAACACCAAACACGACGCGCGGCTTCGTCGGAGAATGAGCTGTGAAGAGACATGATCAAATGGTAGACCTAAGGTACGGTAAGGCCTTAGTAGACCCAGCTGTGACAGTGCCGAAGACCTCCGAAACCATCGCAAGTGACCTACGGCATGGTTAAAGTCCCCAGACCCATTGGTGATGAGTGTAGGTAGACCTCCCAAGACCTTCGTGAGGTCTACGTAAGATATGGTACGGTTCCAGGCCCAGCAGTGGGAGCAAAAGGGCACGAGGGATATCGTAAGATATACGACACGTAGGCCTGGCGACGCTGAAGACGACAATGACACTCCCTTGTGGAGAGATCAGGTGGGTCCACCTACTATCATGTCCCGTCCTCTGACCTTGTTCCTGCGGATGGCCTGCTACATGTAATTACGAGACTCATTAGCTACTTCGATAGTGGCCAGGATATGATAAAGCCTTCATTAGTCTCCATCGTACTAATGATTCGCGGGGTTCATAATGATGATGATGATGATGATGATGATGATGATGACGATGATGATGACGGTGCTGTAGCGCAGGTCAGACGACACCCATTACCACCAAAACGTCAAGACATCAGAAGTACTTGCCACATACATCTGATCCATCGTCATCTATCGTCCATGAAACAAGATGATGATGCTGATGATGAAGAAAGAAGAAGAAGAAGAAGGAGAGTAAATAAAGTGGAGGAGGTAACATCAGCGTCAGCAACGCCAACAGGAGCAGCGGTAGCAACAGCAATAAAAAAAAACAACAGAAGCAGCAGCAGGAACAGACCTCCCACACCACCACCACCGCCAGCAACAATATGAGGCTTGGTGAAGGCGGTGGTGATGGTGGTGGTGGTGGCGTCCGCACCTGCAGTGGTCACTGGGGTCGGGGGGAAGCGCCTCGTTGTCCTCTCGACCGTGGTGCTCTACAGGAACCATCTGCTCCACTCAAGGTCGAGCTCGGAGGAGACGTCAGTATGATGAGTAGCTCCTGCCCGTGCCATGCCCGACGACCTCCCGCTCCACAGGAGAGTTGGCCAAGCTGTTCTTCCTGCCCAGTGGGAGGCGGTCAAGCTACTCCTCCTACCTTCGTCCTATGAAAGGTGGTCAAGGCACCTCCTCCCGCCTCATGAGAGCCAGCCAAGCGCCTCCGCCCGCCTCATAAGAGCTGGCCAAGCAACTCCTCCCGCCCCATGGAAGCCGGCCAAGAGCCTCTCCTTCCGCCCTACAAGAGCTGGCCAAAGTTTCTTCTCTAGACACTCGTCTCCTCCCGCCCCAAGGGAGCTGACACCACGCCTGTCTCCTCCCGTCCTATCATAGCTGTTGTTGTAGCTCCCCTTGTTGTAGTTCTGAATACTGTTGTAGCAGTTAATACCACAGATATCTATCTATCTGTTGTATACAATGTATTTGTTGCCGTATTTGTTGTTGCAACTGCTGTTGTCTCGAGCATCACACAGGTGGCAGGTGCCTCCGCAACGTTGCGGTAAGCGTCACTGACCGTCACGCATGCGTGGGCTGCCTGGGGATCAAACCCACATCGGTTCGAATCCTGCTCTCAGCAGCCGGTCCACAGTCCAACCTAGTTGTTCATCCTCCCCTTGAGACTGGTCGATAAAAATGGGTACCTGGCATGGCTACGGTGTGTGTGTGTGTGTGTGTGTGTGTGTGTGTGTCCATAGAAGGACAGAGACGGGGCAACGCGAGTGTAAAATTCTCTCCCCGTTACACTCAAACGGTAATCACAAATAGTAATCACACACACACACACACACACACACACACACACACACACACACGAGGCTGAACATGGAAAGCCTTCACGAGACAACAATTTACTCCGGGAGGATCGCGTCTCGTGTTGATGCTGGTAGCTGGCAGGCTGACTGGCTGGCTGAGGTCGGGCACGGTCAACAGACCCCACTTGTAGCAAACAATCCATCCAGCGCATCGCTCGTTTTCCGTAGGCTACAAACTATGCATCGCCGTTAGAGTCACATAAGTGTGTTGGTTCGGTCGGTCTCTCTCTCTCTCTCTCTCTCTCTCTCTCTCTCTCTCTCTCTCTCTCTCTCTCTCTCTCTCTCTCTCAAGTTATGGGAGAAGCTGAATGAACCTACGATTATGCCCTCGAGATCATAATGATACGCGATGGTACTTAGGCAAATCTGTTCCAAACACGAAACAGAACTCAGAAGGGTCCTACAGCGATACACTGAGACCCCTTACTCTCTGATGTAACTGGAGTTAGGTATTCCCCATTAGTATTGCTATTCTTTTATCTAACACGTTTCATTCGTGTGAGATACACGCGAACAAAGCGTTCATGTGACGTTTTGGGTGAGGGGCACTACACAGCAGGAGGCGGTAGGCGGAGAGCGCACAGCCAGTCCAAATACATGGCCAAAAGGAGGGTGACAGGTGGACCCGACCTAGAGGAACAGGTGGTCTGAAGTGCGCCCCTTAAAAGGACCTAGAAGGTCCCCAGAGGGCACTCCTCTCTTCGGGGGGAGAAAAAGCTTGGGGGTGGAGGTGGGTCACCGTTAACAGCACTGATGGTGATACAAACATGTGCGTCCAAGTGAGCAAGAACAGCACAGAGAGCTTTTAAAAGCAGCGTTTAAGAAGGCTGGGTCCAGATGCGTCAGAATGGCGTGGATGTGAATCAGCTTCGAAAATTAAGCGTGCTTGAAGCGTCGTGAGATATCGGGCGAGTGAGCTATGAATTATTGGACTTCGGGGAGAGGGAGGAGGGAGCGCCGCTGCGACTTTCCAGTGACGAGTTACGAGTTATCGGAAGGCGGTGGGGGAAGCTGTGAATTATCAGAATGAGAATTATCGAAGGACGAGTGATGAATTATCATCAGACCGTGACTTAGCATTTCCGTGGCTTTGACATATAGAGGGCGCTACGATTTTGAAAGACGTGGCTTCAAGCTCTGGAAAATAAAAGAAAAATCTTCGATCAAAAAACCTACCACTTAATTGAATGGGTGTTAAGAAGCCATCTTAATACTGACCCAGATGGTCGAAATATAGACACACACATAGAGGAGCCAGACAGTGAAACAAGACACTAAATATACAATTGGCCCGAACGTCAGGATGATGTAACGAGACATATGAACGATGATGAGGCGTAGTGAGACACATGAACTACGAGGAGACACAGCGAGACATGCGATCTACGACATGTGGTGGGAAATACGAACTACAAGGAGGTATAGCGAGACACGCGAGCCACGTAGAGTGAGCTAGATGAACGATGAGGAACGAAGGACCGGTCCTGGGTATGACGTATGTGACGAGGCAGGTACCCCCAAAAGAATCCGTCAAGGTCAACAGGCCCTTACCTGGAGGTACCTGGAAGTACCTGGGGGCGTTCCTACTTACAGGATACCCACCAAAGGGTACCTCTCCCTGAAGGGCCACCCCCCCAACATACTTGCCGCAGCCCCGTGGGAACCACACCACACTTCCGTCCCGTCTGGATGTGAAGCAATTCAAGTGAACCCAAATCTTCCTGTTTCCTCGTCTGGGGCGTTCTCTCTCTCTCTCTCTCTCTCTCTCTCTCTCTCTCTCTCTCTCTCTCTCTCTCTCTGTTTCCACTTCTGTTTCTCCCTCCTTCTCTCATTTCCGCCTGTGCTTTCTCCTATGTTTCCTCGTCTCTGTTATCTCTTCTTTTATCTCCTATCTCTCTTCACTTCCTACCACATCCCCGCACCATTCTTCTGCCACTATGGTCCTTGTCTCTCGCGTTCTCTCACTCACACAAGTTACTTATCTTCATTCTATTATCTCTTGTGTCCTCTAACTTATCATCTTTTTTTTCTCTCTCCTCTCGTCTCCTCTTTCTTGCACACCTAGTTCCTTCTTCTATCACTGGCTGAGGAATATACCTCTTCTTACATATATTTCCCAATAACCTGTCTTCGTTGGACACACAAACACACACACACATACATGGACCTCCGTGGCGTTGTGATGAGCATCGCTGACCATAATGCACGGCCAGGTTCGGATCCTGAGGGCGTCAGTCGGCCCACATCCAACCCAGGAGAGTACCTGGCTCAGACTAGGGTCTGTGTGTGTGTATATGTACATAGCGAAATACAGATAAGGTAAATATATACATGGTTAAGAGACAGGGCAACACGAATGGAAAACTCTCACCCCATAACACAGCAGGAGTATCAATATGCATACAGTCATCACACACAGAACCACAGTGTGAAGTCAAAGGACGCAAATTTGTCCACCACAGAAGAGAGAAAAATAATAAGGGGAGAGTCTGATAGCCTTCACGTATTCACATGTGAGTCTGATTGTCAATTGCGACAGGCTTTTCACAATGATGCGAAGACACAGTAGGAAAAGGCCAGAACATGAAATTAGGCGAGGAAATTGTCGAAAAAGATGTGACGAAGTGTCATTAGAGTAATAAATGTGGTGAATGCATTATACAGAAAGATAAATGAAACTGTTAAAGCGGAGAGAATACAGGAGCTTGAACGGGTGTGTGACAGTTGATAAAGTACTAGAGGTGGGGCCCAACGAGTGTAGAACTCCCTCCACGTATTGCACAATGCGCAGTCACACACACACACACTCAAACAGCCATACAAGTAAACAACCCTTGAGCCATGCCGTCGACCCAAGCAGTGCCAAAATACTATCATTCTAATACATGTTGCAAGAACATACATAATAAAAAAAACAGCGTAAATCCAACAAGGGCAAACAGAGAAGCCCTGAGGAAGACCCAGAAGGTGAACATGCGCTGGCCCTGATAAACAACACGGAGAATGGCAACAGGCAGTCAATACCAGTGATGAAGAAAGAACTCCTTACACTTCAGGGTACGATGAGGAAAAAATGAGGATTACGAGGGATGGAAGTGTGAGGGGGACCGGGTGGAGAGACTGTGGGGGGGGGGAGGAGATGAGGATGGGAGTATGGGGAGAGAAAATGAGGGGGTCTGGGAGAGATGATGAAGCCTTTGGGTGATGGAGAGTGAGGAGGGAGATATAGGGAAGAATAATGAGAGATGGAACTCTACAGGGATGGAAATAGGGTAGAGGGACTGCGGAGATGAGGAAGAGTGTGAGGATGAGGAAGACAAGATGGTTGTGTCGCCAGATGGAATAACGAGGAGTTCACAAGACAAATGGAAGGACCGTAAGAAGAAGTCGCAAGGGAGGGCGAAAACGAGGAGAGGAAGCAGAGATGGATGGAGGAGGAAAGCAGTGACGATGAAGGAATATAGTATGTGAAGTGAGAGAGACGCAAGAGAAGCAGTGAGGATGAGATGAGTGAAAGAAGAAACCAAAAAAGGAGAACCAGGAGAAGGAGAGATCAGAGGAAGAGAAGAGAAGGAAAGAGAGAAAGAGACAGAAGACCAATGAGAGGCAGGAGAGGTGAATGAAGATTTGTCCCTCGCTCTCTTCCTCCCTCTCCCACATCATGTTCCCTCCCTCCCTCCCTCACCATGCTGTTTCTCTGCCTCGTCAATATGTCTCCCTCTCGCCATTTTTTCTCCCCTCCCTACCTCATCATGTAGTCTCCCTGCCTGAGCATGTTTTTCTCCCTGCCTCACCATATTGCTTCCCTCCCTCGGCTGCTCTATCAACGACACAGTAAATGTCGCTTGTTTTTGTTACTCGTACTCAATTACGCGCTCATAAATATGCATTAGGTGGCTCACATGGTCCCCACACACCCCCGCCTTCGGGAGCGAGTCGACTCCCCCCAACCGCGAGATTGTTCTGTTTGCCTCCCTCGCTCAGCTCAAGGACTTGCTGAGCTTAGAGGCTCGCTGAGCCCGCTGAAACCCAGAGGTTCGTTGATCTCAGGAGCTCGCTTCGCAAGTCTCATAGTTACGGAGATCCTGGAAATGTTTCAAACGGATGCGGATTGTCAACAACTGTCTCATGAACCCTCGAAAAACACTTTTCCCGTGAAGCTTCGAACCATCACGACGTGAACCTTCCTACTCCTGTCGTTCAAACAGTCTCGAAATACCTACACGCACTGTCGCGAGATTTCTTGATGCATCGCCAATTGAAGCCCCGAAAACCTCACTGAATCAGAATTCGCACGATCCGAACCTCATATGATCGAAAGAATGAATTCAGTGTAGACACATGCGCCGGGAAGTCGGTCATATTTCCAAGTCAACGAGGAGAGACAGTGTGTTCTTTTGGTGTTTCCCTGTGGTATAGACGTGTGTGTGTGTGTGTGTGTGTGTGTGTGTGTGTGTGTGTGTGTGTGTGTGTGTGTGAAACGTGTGATAATTTCAGGATCAAAGATCCATCCGATCATTTCGCGTCCAAGACGAAAGATAGGAAAAAAAAAAAAAGACAGACAGACAGACAGGAAGCGCGTGCTTTAAAACTAGCTTCCTGTGGCCCAGAAAGCTGATGGGAAGTGACTGGGGCCGCTGGCTCCAGCGGGCTTGTGGGAAGTTCAGTCTCTTGGGCCGAAGACCCCTTACGTGGGAGGGACACGAGAAACCCAGATGACAGAAGACTTGATAATTCTATTTTTTTTTTTTTTTGACAAGGTCTTCTGCTGGAGGAGGAGGAGGAGGAGGAGGAGGGGGGAACAGTATTCTGAACTTCCAATCTGTATAGATGGAGACGTGATAGTGAAGCGGACGAAGGCTCTCCTCCCCCGTCACTAACGATGGAAGCAGAATAGTAATAGCAGAAGGCGCCTCTCCACCCAACACTACAGACCGAACAAGAGGGAGGCGCGCGGGGAGGCGGGCGGGGAGTATGATAAAGACGGACGCTGGCGTCCATAACTTCTACACGATAAGGACGGATGGAGGACAAGGTACAAAATGATAAACACAGAATTAAGTGGTAGAAAGGGTAACTGATAACATTGGATAAAGAGTAACGATGTAGGAATATGACGAGACAATCACAAAAATAAGGGGGGGGGGGGGGGTAGACGCATATGCGCTCGTGCACGCGCGCGCACACACACACACACACACACACACACACACACACACACACACACACACACACACTCGCTCGGGAGCGCGCGAGAATTCCTCACCAGGCTCTCCAGTGCTTTCTCTGTAACCCACATCTCAACCCCACCCTAATAACCTAGCTCCCCACTCCCCTTCCTCTCCCTCCACTCCACTCCCTCCCACCTCCCCTCCGTCAGTGACCTGGCTTCTCTCTCTCTCTCTCCCTCCCTCCCTTCACTCCCCTCCCTCCTCCGTCTCTCCCCCCGCCTCCACCGTCTGCATGACCTCAAATGGCTCGACCAAATCGTTCTTGGATCTTCCTTAATGAGAGATGACGAACAACCTGATTGAGCTTATGTGAATGGTGAAGCGTTGAGAAGGGCAGCCTCCAGTGGTGAGCAGGGAGGAGGGTTGGGGTAGCTGGAGGGGAATGTATTCTAGAGCTCATGAGAGAGAGAGAGAGAGAGAGAGAGAGAGAGAGAGAGAGAGAGAGAGAGAGAGAGAGAGAGAGAGAGAGAGAGATGGGAAATGACGCAAGAACACGTAATGCAGAACCCACTCACTGAATACTACGCTTATGTCTCGAAAAGTAAAGGCAGGAGGAGGAGGCTGCTGCACATCTGTGTTTGCTGTCCAACCTTGACACCAAATCTGCCTTCTCATCCCTCTCTCTCTCTCTCTCTCTCTCTCTCTCTCTCTCTCTCTCTCTCTCTCTCTCTCTCTCTCTCTCCCAGCATTCCCCGTACGTTTTCATGTGGTCTGGCGCTCATTTACAGACTCCAGTCGTTAAAAAAAAAGAGAGGAAAAAAAAATGCTGGTGAAAAAAGACACAGAGGAAAAAAAAATGCTGATGAAAAAAAAAATGTTGATGAAATCTTATGACTTTTCCTTGGGTTGGAAATTTAGAAAGCTGGAGAGAGAGAGAGAGGGAGAGGTAGAGAGGGGGACTGGAGAGATGGGAAAGCCAGACAGCCGTGAAAGCAGCATGAAGGGAAACTTATATACATAATTCTTTCTTTGGTAGAATCAGAACATCCTAGGCATCATCGTTCGCCTCTCTGATAATGATTCTAAGGAGACTCATTGGCATATTACGAACCAACATATACATGTACGAATCCCAGTGAGGGAGGCAGAATCGGTCTCGTCTCTGTGTATATCTTGGGCTGGTCTCGTTTCTGTGTATCTATTGGGCTGGCCTCGTCTCTGTTTATCTCTTGGGCTGGTCTCGTTTCGGAGTATCTCTTGGGCTGGTCTCGTCTCTCTGTGTCTCTTGGACTGATATCGTCTCTGTTTACCTCTTGGGCTGGTCTCGTCTCTGTTTATCTCTTGGGCTGGCCTCGTCTCTGTGTACCTCTTGGGCTGGTCTCGTCTCTGTATATCTCTTGGGCTGGTCCCGTCTCTGTGTGTGTGTCTCTTGGGCTGGTCTCGTCTCCGTCTATCTCTTGGGCTGGTCTCGTCTCTCTGTGTTTGTGTTTTGGGCGGGTCTCCAGATGGCTATTCTATAAGCAGCAAGCTTGTGCACGATGCAGCATTCTGCTAGATCACTGGAGGATTTCTATACAACATGCAGGGGTGGGGAGGTCAGAGGAGATGCAGTGAAACCCTCCACACTACAAATAGCTTGAGTATATATCATCTTCATTTATCACTTTCAGTGTCATTATCACTTTATCTCTCTTAATGGCCAGTCTATCATCATACTCCTTTGGCAAATACATTCGTTAATTCTACCATCTTCTTATCCTTGGTGTCTCTACATGCATCCCTACCCTTCTTTATCATTTCCAACGTCATCCTATTCTTTCTTTTTTTTCAGTTACCCATCATCCTTTTTCCTGTCATTACCCTTTTAGCAACAGTGTCGCTATCATCATCATCATCATCTGGCGGTAGAAGACATCAACATCATCATCAACATCATCATCATCATCATCATCATCATCATCATCATCATCAACATCAACAGCCTATCGTCGTATTATCACTATATCATCATCAGTGTTATCATTATCAATCAATATCACCATCACAAGCATCACAGACACCCACCGAGACCATCAACATCATCATTATCTCCAACACTTACCACCACCACCACCACCATTGTCTCCAACGCAACTACCATCATCTCTAAAATCCCCTTCGCATCGCCAACACTTACCACCACCATTATCTCTCACACAACCATCATCATCATCTCTAAAGAGAAACACCTTCACCAACACCAACATCACTATCATCCTCTCCACCACCTTCATTCTCATCACCATCTCTTCCGAAATACGACTGCGGGTCCTCTGAAACGCCAGGGATCGTATACATGCGCAATATACATACATACATACATACATACATGCATACATACGTATATACATGCGTGTATACTCAGGCACGTCTATGACACAAATGCTCGCCTCGGCATAAAAAAAAATAAGGATGAAAGGAAATGCATGAGAAGTCTATGCATGTATGCAGTGCATGCGTGCATTTGAATGTTACGAAGGATGATGTCAAGACTCAGGGGAGGGAGGGAGAGAGGGAGGGGTGGCGGCGTTTGGGTCTCATGACAAAGCACAAACGGAAGGGCGCATCACAGATGCGCACAAAGGACCGCCATGACTGCGCAAAACATCATTTGTCTCCTTGGTAACAACACCTCCGCTACCACCGCCGCCTTTACCACCATCGCCTCTACCACCGTCGCCTCTACCACCACGGCCTCTACCACCGCCGCCTCTACCACCGCCGCCTCTACCACCGCCGCCTCTACCACAGTGTCGGCGTCCTTCACCAAAGGCGTAACATAAGGCCTTCCATAAATGGTCTTTGATGTGTATTGAGAAGTGGAGGCCTCTGTCCTCCGTGCATCTGTCTAGCTGTATGTCTGTCGAAGTCTTATCTATGTGTTTGCATGCCTGTATGCCAATCAAATTCTGTCTGCCTGTATGTTGGTCTGTTTGTCTGTCTTTATCCGTCTGTATTTCAGATACAATCTACGTGTCAGCGTCCCAAGCAGGATCCACCTGTCTGTTAACTCTCTTCTATCAGTTGTGATATGTCTCACCCTCTCTCTCTGTCTGTATGCTACGTACTGCCTGTCAATATGTCTGTCAGTCTGATTGGAACTCTCACCTATTCCTCTCCGTCCTCTCTCTCTCTCTCTCTCTCTCTCTCTCTCTCTCTCTCTCTCTCTCTCTCTCTCTCTCACACACACACACACACACACACACACTAGTACCTTCTCCAACACCAACACTCCACCCTACTTCATCATCACCATCAAAAAAAAAAAAAAGGGTCGACTTGTCCAAATTTAGTGGCCATATGTAATATTCCCACCTCCTCTTGTGGCACCCATACCTCTGGTTTTATGACCTTTGGGGAATTTTTCAATTAACTCCCCAGATCCCCCGTGTCTTTCCCCCAGTGTTGCCTGCGATTCAAGGCAAGGGGGACAAAAAAAAAAGAAGAGGAGAAAGTTCCTTTGGTATTTGAATTACGCACCGGGGATTCCCCAGGTCACATTACCCTCTCCCACAAGTACACGTCCATCCGATATACGCAAAGTGTGCGTGTGTACGTGTGTGTGTGTGTGTGTGTGTGTGTGTGTGTGTGTGTGTGTGTGTGTGTGTGTATAGACATATGGAACATCTTTCAAACGGTATATCATGGCGATCATCCGCTGAGAAAAGGCGCTTCTGATATATATATACATATAGGGTTAGAGAGAGAGAGAGAGAGAGAGAGAGAGAGAGAGAGAGAGAGAGAGAGAGAGAGAGAGAGAGAGAGAGAGGATGGGGATAGTTTACGAGCTGCTCATTTCGTAAGGTTAAGTTTATGGGCAGGGAGATCTATGTGCAAGTTCATGAGCCAGATAGTCTTAGAGTCAGTTGTTCTATTCGTTTCGAAAATCTTTCTTTTTCTTTTCCTTGAGCGAGTAGTTCTATACAGAGCCAGTGAATTTATAAGCCAGAGGGGAATTGTGAGCTAGCACGAAAATGAGCTAATAATTCTATGAGCTAGCAAGCATATGAGCCAGTAATTCTGCGAGCCAGCAAGTATATGAGCTAACAATTCCTAGCTTGCTTACATTTAGTTCGGTTAAGAATAATGCTCAGAGCTTCATGCCTCAACACGGACGATTCTCATATAAGTCTGTGCATATTAAGAACACACACACACACACACACAAACACACACACCACCGTGGTGTAGCGGTTAGCGTTACTGACTGTGACGCATGCATGGGCCTCCTGGTATCAAACTCACCCAGGTTCGAATTCCCGGTCGCGGCAGCCGGCCCACTGTCAACTCAGCTGTTCATCCTCCCCTAAGGAATTATTGATAAAATGGGCACTTAGCACAGAATAGGGTGTGTGTGTGTGTGTGTGTGTGTGTGTATATTTACATACAAGGTTGAGAGACGGGGGCAACACAAGTATAAAACTCTCTCCCCGCAGCGCACAGATGGTAATCACACACAAAGGCTGATGCAGACACACGCTTATTTAAGACAAATCAAGTCCACGACGCGTAAAAAAAATCATCTGCCTCACCAGCGAGCGAACAAACTAGATAGAGAATCTTTTCGCCAATTCCATTACCATGTTATAATGACACAAGAAAGTTTCGAATCACTGGTTCGACACCGGGGGTCGCCAGGACCCGTTTTCTTCTGGGGTTGTTCGCCTTCATGGAAAATATCCAAATGTAAAGAAGAATTAATACGGAGGATTTTATCATGAGGGTCCCCACTAGACAATGGTCTCATCTTTTTGGCTGCGTTATTAATGAGTTGTTCAATAATACACACACACGCACACACACACACACACACACACACACACACACACACACACACACACACACACACACATATATATATATATATATATATATATATATATATATATATATATATATATATATATATATATATATATATATGCCTCTGCCAACATCAGGACTTATCTATGACCCTCTGGTCTCGAAAACGACACGGAGAACGATGAGGTGGGGGGGGGGGGGGAATTCAGGGTCACCCCAGGTCACACCAGGTCATACTAACGAGTCAGGTGGTTCGTCTCGCCTCGTGTCTCGTCTTGTCTCGTCACATCCCTTTCGTAGCGTCTCGGGATCCACGGCCTCTACCCACATTTCCCCCCCTTCCACTAACCCCATCCCGACCCCCTTCCCACCCCTTCCTACCTCCTCCTCCTCCTCCTCCCAACACCCATTTCTGGGTAGCTTCCTAAGAACCTTTTATCATTAAGAAGGATATTGTTTTAATCCAGAATAATTCATTACTCTAATTTACTAAATCTATCCTTGTTAGGCAAAGAATTCTAACCAAGCCATCAAAACATCTCGAAGATAGAGACAACCAAACAGACAAAACACGAAAGGATGGCTTAAAAATTTAACCTCATTATCTACAATACAATACAGCACAATACAATACAGTACGATAAAATACAATACAATACAACCAACACTCGCTCGAAAATGTAAATTCAACGTAGATAAAACAGGAGCGCAATCGCTGTCGCCCGTAACTCCGTAAAGCCAAGGAAAGAAATGACTTAACAAAACATGGATTCCAGACCCAGGACTGAATCCCTCGAATGTACTTCATCCAGGCCGCGTGGGATCGAGCCGGCCTACGCGAGGGATTGAATCGCCTATCTATCGGTTCCTGGGCTATGATGATACGTGGGAGTGGGCGCTTTGCTTGCGTTTACCCCTCTCATTGCTTTCGCTGGTCTTTATTTAGGTGGAGGGACGGAAGGAGGAGGAGGAGGAGGGAGAGAGGGACGGGGTGTGAAGGGAGAAGAGGAGAGAGACGGAAAGAGGGAGGGGGAAGAGACGGGAAAGAGAGAAGGGAAGAAGTAGGAAAGATAAAATGGGGAAAATGACAGAAAAGAGAGTATAAAAGAAAGAAGAAGAAGAAGAAGAAGAAGAAGAAGAAGAAAAGAGAGAGAGAGAGAGAGAGAGAGAGAGAGAGAGAGAGAGAGAGAGAGAGAGAGAGAGAGAGAGAGAGAGAGCCAGACGGAGACAAGAAAGGGAACGAAGGGCAGACAGACAGATAGACAGATAGATAGACAGAAAGAAAGAAAGAAAGAAAGAAGAGAGATGAATATTCCAACACCAAAGGGTAACTGTAAGAAGGCTTGGGAGGGAGGGAGGGTTGGTGGGTGTGGGTGGGGGTCCAGAATGGAAACAAGACACTAAACCCCGGCGTAATGGGGTTGTCGTACGTCCTGGGGTTATAAACCAGGTCATTTAGCTGTGACCCCCAGCTGTGGTGGGAGAGATACTGGGGTATGATGATGGGTGATGGTGAAGTGGGGAGAAACACGGCAGCATCCTATTGAAGGGCTCATGGCAGGCTGGCTCTCTCTCTCTCTCTCTCTCTCTCTCTCTCTCTCTCTCTCTCTCTCTCTCTCTCTCTCTCTAAACGAAAATGGTTGCACGCTGAGACCGGAATCAGTCATTTATCACGGACGATGGTGAAGTATAAGGTGGGTCGGGTGGGAGTATCAGGCATATGAGGGAAAGGGTTTTAGGTGTGACGGGTGGGATGAGTGAATTATCAGGTATGAGGAGAGTGTGTCTAGCGTGGAGTATCAGGAGAGATGGGTGAATGATCAGGTATGACAGGACAGTATGAGGGGCAAGGGCTTGAGAGGATGAGGGAGGGGAGAGTAAAGACATCAGATGTGAGAGAGAGAGAGAGAGAGAGAGAGAGAGAGAGAGAGAGAGAGAGAGAGAGAGAGAGAGAGAGGAAAGCCAGTTTTAAAGGGAGAGTTACGACGGCAAGTAAGGGAGAGGAGACCAGCTGCTGGGTGACACAGGAGGCCTATAACCCAGGCTTTATGAGGGCAGCGTCGCCAGGAGATGGAGAGGGAAGGCCCTCAGGTGAGGCGAGATGAGGCGATGCAGGAGGGAAGGAGAAGGATGAGGAGGAGGAAGGGGGGGGGGGGAAGTCTGAGGAAGGCGGAGAACGAGGAGGCGAAGGACGAAGAGGAGGAGAAGTCTAGGGAAGAAAGAGGAGCAGGTGTGAAAGCAGTGAGGATAAGGAGAGATGTCCAGGACAGAGAATGAGAAGTGTGAGGTGAGTGAACAGTGGGGAGAGAGATGTAAATGAAAGAAATGAGGGTGAGGCCGGAGGAAAGAAGAAGAGATAAGAGAGACAGAGTTGAGAAGAAGGTAAGAGTAAGGTTTGAAATGGAAGAGAGAGATGAAGGAAAGGGAAAAGTATGATATGGGAAGGTAAGAAGCTCACACCGGGATGCGATCACATCTCGTCCCTAGACCAACAGTCGTCACTCACCACCTCATTTTTCTCATCTTTTCCTAAGATCTCTCTCTCTCTCTCTCTCTCTCTCTCTCTCTCTCTCTCTCTCTCTCTCTCTCTCTCTCTCTCTCTCTCATCATCCATGCTCTCATATGCTCCCTTTTACTTCAGCATCCCTCACCTCTCCTCGTACCCCTTTTCTCCCTACGTTTCTATGGAGAGCTTCTCATCTGGGAAGTAATCATACGAAGAGAGAGAGAGAGAGAGAGAGAGAGAGAGAGAGAGAGAGAGAGAGAGAGAGAGAGAGAGAGAGAGAGAGAGGCTACAACCAGAGTCACAAGACCCCCTTTTCAAGCCATTTATCCAACAGCTGCTTCCGCCTCAACACCAGAGGTCGGGTCGCCCTGATGTGCACGTGATTGAGCGGGAGTCGTCGCTGGCTTAGTAGTCCACGTGACCCATCAAGGGGAGTCGTCTGCCTCCCTGTCGTCCGCCTGATCCACCAAGAGGCAGTCGTGCCACCTGCCAGGTCACGTAATCCAGGAAGGAGTCGTCCCTGTCGTCGCCCAGGGGGGTAGGGTGGGTGGCACACGACAGAGCAAGAGGTCGTTTGTCTTTCATCTTTCAATTAATATTTCCTAATTACTGGTACCGTTCACAGCCCTTCATAAACCCAGGCATCCTCTCCCTTCCCCCCCCCTAGCCTCATCAGGGGCGATGATGGCGGCGAGGGGACCCCAGCCTCTTCCCCTTGTTGACTATGACCTATTCCCCTCAGTGTGAGAGCTCATACACCGTCCCTCGCCTCCTCCCTAACAGATCCTCTCTCTCTCTCTCTCTCTCTCTCTCTCTCTCTCTCTCTCTCTCTCTCTCTCTCTCTCTCTCTCTCTATCTATCTATCTATCTCTATCTCTATCTATATGTCCATCTATCTACCTACCTATCTATCTACCTATCTATCTATCAGTCCTTCATATTCAAACATCCAGCTTTCAGAATCATCAAGTGCTCCTTAAGTTTCCCTCCTCCGCGTCACCCGTCTGCCGTAGACGACTCAAGGATGTGCTCCCACCGAGGGCAGGAAACCAGTAATATGAAGGGATCATACATCCCTCCCCTCCAGCCATACGTCGTGGGTTCTTCCCTCTCCTCTCCTCTCCTATCTCCCCACTGCTCTTGTTCAGCTCCATCTAACTTCACCTCCGTGCCTCCTCCTCCTCCCCTCGTTCCTTGTAGCTGTTTGGGGCCATCCACCCCTCTGATTGTCGCGCTAATAGACCTATGGAGGAGTCGCCATCACCCAGCGGAGGAGACCTCCCGCTGGGTGTCTTCCGGGGATTATGTTTGGACCCCTCTTCCCCCGCCATCCCTCCTCTCCCTTCCCTCCTCCCTCCTCCTTTCCCCCCATCACACAAGCAACATCTGGAGCCTCGGTCTTGCAATATTCCCGACACAGCGTGAGGCACAGGAGGAGAGGAAGGAAGGAAGGAAGGAGGTAGAGGAGGACGAGGAGGAAGACAGCCAAAGATCCCTGTCTTCATCCCACTTCTTCCTCATCTTTCTCACTCTACCCATCACACGACGAAGGTCGCCTGCAGAGTTCTGGATGGCAAAAAACGCTGTTAAGAAAAAAAAAAATTCTAAACCCCCTTCACCCCCCCCCCCCACCACCCAGACAAAAAAAAAAAAAGTAATGAAGGAAAAAGTCGGATAAAACGAGGCATATCCGCCTCTCCCGGGATGATGGAGGCAAAAGACTCCCCAGGGAACCCGGGCCAGCCCAAGCCAGATTCCAGATCTTGATTGGCAGGCGGCCTCCTTCAATTTTCGCGGACTATTTGCAGGGATCCCTCTGTCAACGTCCGTCTTCTAGCAACACCAGCCGAGTTTTCTTTGTATATATTTTCCCCTCTCCCGCTTCTTTCAAGAGGGAGCGAACCATTCAAAGGCCGAGGTGAATGTGCAGATTTTCATCTTGGTATTGTTGGAGGAGAGAGAGAGAGGAGAGAGAGAGAGAGAGAGAGAGAGAGAGAGAGAGAGAGAGAGAGAGAGAGAGAGAGAGAGAGAGAGAAACACTCGCATGTACCGGGCTGCCTCCAGTGTGTGTGTGTGTGTGTGTGTAGTACCTTAGGATACAAAGCATTAATGACCTTTCTTTTTTTCTTCTTGCGGTGGGAATCATCTCTTTCGTAAAAGGAAAACAAAACGAAAGGAAAAAAATATTATTCAGACGACGCCCGCCTCACTGCCCACCGACATGCATGTCCCCTGCAATCATTTCGACCACTTCCTTGCACGTGAGAACTATTTAGAAAAAAAAAAAAATACATCTCAGTCGATGCTTAGGGTTGGAGATACAGCTGAAGGCCAAATCTTGTCTTCTCCAAACAACTTCTGACTAATTGACATCGTACACAAAGCTAATTACAACGGACGCTCGTTTCTCTAGCGTGCGACAGAGCACTTGCCTGAAGGGGGCCCGAGACATTTCCTCGTCAGGAGGCGTCCGTCCCTCTTTCTCTCATGCCCGACACGGCACAGCCATCCTGCAGAGAACTTAGAGGCGAAGTTTCAGGTAACTCCCGGCGACCTCTGCGCCTCAGCGACGATTTCCTGCGATAAAGATATCATCTGGAGGGCGACTCCGACACCGACACAAACACACGGACGCAGACACCAGGGTGATGGTACCTTCGTCGGGAGGGTCTTGGTAGATGGAGGAGGGAGAGGGAAAGTTTCCTCCTTGCTGGCTTATCATTCAGTCTACGAAATAACGTCTTTTCTCCTCTTTGCGTGAAGGTTCTGACGCAAGACGAGGACAGTCAGTCGCGTCATACGCAAGATTCTAGTAGTCTTTGGAGAAGGGGTCTTCATACACACACCCACACACACACACACACACACACACACACACACACCAGTCCCGCCGTCGTCTGCGCTGGTCTACTGCACTTCCCTTCCCTGTGGTTCCATCAGCTTAATCCCAGCTTCGGGTTTTACAGTCAATCATAGTGAAACGCTCATTGGTTCTGCCCATTCACGATATTGCTCGCCCCTACTGCATACTTTGGCTGAAATACGGCCTCGTGTGAAATACGGTAGTGTGCTTGAAGAGGCAGGACATGCCTCCCTCCTTGAATTACCAGGGCTTAATGCCTTTGTCAATACGGCTGGCCCCCCAATACCCAATATTTCTTTCCGAGGGAGAATGTTACAGGGCTCTCCCCGCGGGCAGACCACAACGCTGCAGCCGCAGAGGCTCCTACAAACAGCAGGAAGTTAAGCTGGGGGCTCACATTCGGGAGCCTGCTGTGATGGGGGTGTGGGAGGGTCAGAGGAAAGAATAGGACAAGGAGGAGGAGGAGGAGGAAGAGGAGGAAGGCGAGGAGGAGGAAGAGGAGGGCGAGGAGGAGGAGGAGGAGGAAGAGGAGCAGCAGCAGCTCTTCAATCCTCGACTGGACCAGTGTATATACCATCTGGCCCATCTTCGTTCCTCTTTCTTCTTTATGCTTTGCTTTCGCTCGTGGGGTAGGGGCCCGGCCGGCCGTGCGAGGCGAGGCGAGGCGGACACCCCTATGTGTAGCGTGACGATCGAAGGCGCTCCGTAAAGACGGATCGGGAGGACGTGCGGGAGTCGGAAATTACAGCGAAAAAATGGTCGATGGGAAGCTGTTTTCACGGCGGTAACTGACAGCGGCGAGCCTGCTTGTTATTCCGGCCGTGTGTCGGCGCCCCCTGAACCGAGCACCGGGAAAGTCCGCAATTCTGCCGAAATGCGCATGGCGAGGAGAGGAGGGAGGGGGGGGGGGATGTTTGGGGGAGGGGGAGAGGGAGGGGGGAAAGGGTCAGACACTGCTAACAGGCTGCGCCAGCCAGACGTCCAGTGGCGAGGAGGAGGAAGAAGAAGAGGAGGAGGAGGAGGAGAGAGAGAGAGGAGGAAGGAAGTGGAGGGAATGGGTACAAAGAAAGGAGATTTAGAGAAAGTGTGGGGAAAGGGGGAAGGGAAAGGGAGGTCTATATAAGGTGTACTATGTGATGTTGGAGGGACTATGCTGTGTGCACTGGGGAAGGGGGTGATGTTGTGAGGTTTGGGAAGGGGCAGTACCAGTATAGTGCGAGGTATGTGGCGTGCTGCGGGAGGAGTTGATTATGTGTACTGGAGAATGGGTGGGTGGGTATCGTTTGGACTGGGATAAAATTGTGTCCTGTCCACAAGTCAGTGTGCTTCGGAGGGGAGGAGAGGGAGGAGGGGAGAGATAGAATTCTGTGGACTGGGAAGAATGGGGGGGGGAGGGTAGTTTCAATACACTGGATAAGTAGATGGTACCACGACTTGCTGTGGAGCTGACATGGAGGCGGTATCCAGCGTGCTGGGGAGCAGGTATACAGGTGGTATCTTGGAAGCTGTGGAACGTATATGTAAGTAGCATCCTCTGTGCTGGGGAGTATATACTATCTTATATACTGGGGACACATATTCACTGGGAATGGGAGAGTATTCTGAGCACTGAAGCTGAGGAGGGGAGAGGGGCTCTCTCTCTCCTCTCTCTCTCTCTCTCTCTCTCTCTCTCTCTCTCTCTCTCTCTCTCTCTCCTGTATTGAGCGCTGTGCTACACCATTCACGAATGAACGTACATATACATCCACAAGTGAATGCAAATGACTATACACAAAATGAATATGAACGTGTATGGCAAGATGGGCTCATCAGGCAAAGGAATCGACATCCCTAACCAGTACTCTAGACACCTCTTGCAGTACAGATGCTTGACAAAAGGAGTTGGATCCTCCGCGTGCTAGAATTTCCATGTGCATGAACCTTCACGTGATGAGGTCCATGCCTCCTGGTGCCTTCACGTGCTGGATCCTTCGCGTGATGAGAATCCTTCACGTCCTGATGTTGCCACGTGTGCGTCCGCCTAGGAGCACGTGTTTGAGGATGGCCACGCCTCATTACCCCCTCATCATCAGGTGCAAACCCTCGATAACATTCCTGGGGTTGGAATACCGGATCCCATCTCATTACCATAGCATGGCCTGGCCTGGAGTTCGATGGGAAGGGGTGGAGGCGATCGGCGAGGGGGGGGGGACGGAGGCGAAGGAGGGCGATTCGACAAGGAGGGGTGGGTGGCGTGGCATGGGGTAAGAGGGAGAGGGAAAGGAAGGGAAGGGTGAGAGAGAGAGAGAGAGAGAGAGAGAGAGAGAGAGAGAGAGAGAGAGAGAGAGAGAGAGAGAGAGAGAGAGAGAGAGAGAGAGAGAGAGAGAGAGAGAGAGCGGCTGTTGGGAGGGGGGCTAGTGGAAGGGTGTGTGTGGTGGGCTGGGGGAGGAGGAGGGGTGTTGTGGTGCAGAGTGTAATGTGGCAACATAATCCACCGGCCGAGGCGCCACTTGCCCGCCACAATAATGGGACCAACGCCTCTTTTTTCGTGTCGTCTCATTAATGGGGCCACCCATATTTCACGACGGCAGCCGCACTCTCCCACCTCTCTCTGTCCCCTCTCACTTCTCGCACCTCTCTCTCTCTCTCTCGTCGTGATCAAAAGGGTCGCACCGTCGTCCTTAGGGATCGTACCGTCGTGCTCAAAGGATCGTACCGTCGTGCCTCAGGGTCAAAGCAACATCTCATAAGCAATGTACTCACAACCGTCACTATTAACCTCACGATGAGTGAGGCTGTGACCATCACCTCACTTGTGTGTCACTCATTACTCACATTCCCCTTAATCAAAGTCCGAGCATCAACTCCCAAACATACTAACCGAATTCTGAGTAAGCTCTCACAATTGAGTAGTGCCTCCAAAATCTTTTGAGTGAATTCAGTGAGACTCTTATCATTCCCTTAACTACTGAACCCATTCTGAACATCCAAGATAACAAGATAGCATACTCGAGATAGCAAGATAGCATACTAAAGATAACAAGATAGCATATCAAATATAACAAAATAGCATACTCGAGATAACAAGATGCCATATTCAAGAGAGCAAGATAGCATATTCAAGATAGCAGGATAGCATATTCAAGATAGCAAGATAGCATATTCAAGATAGCAAGATAGCATATTGAAGATAACAAGATAGCATATTCAAGATAGCAAGATAGCCTATTCAAGATAGCAAGATAGCATATTCAAGATAGCAAGATAGCATATTCAAGATAGCAAGATAGCATATTCAAGATAGCAAGATAGCATATTCAAGATAGCAAGATAGCATATTCAAGATAGCAAGATAGCATATTCAAGATAACAAGATAGCAACCGCCTATTCAAGAAGACAAACCAAAGATAACATACCTACGCCAATGTATCCAAGGTGATATTAACTAAGATAGCATATCAGAGATAACACATCCGAGATAATTTATCCCTCCACATTTATACAAACGCCTTTGTCTTCTGGTGGCCATTTTTAAGACGTGAGCTCCAGTGTAGTGTACTGCATGTGTTCTCAAATGCATAATGCATGAGGCTTACTGAATTAAAGGGCAATAAATAAATGCAGTTCCTATTTTCAATTCAACCAAGAGACCGTAATTTTCTTTTCTGTTAGTGGAGAAAAATGTATGAGTGATGAATAAATCCAGTGTCTTATAGATCTTTTTTTTTTCACAAATTTCCTTCATAAGAGAATTAAAAAAAAAAAAAAAAACGGTATCTAATGCAATATTATACAATATAATACAATACAAGAGGCAGACGTTTGATGCGTCTTAAGGCACTCAGGAGAGTTCATCAAAGAGATGGAACGCCTGTGTATAATTACTCCGAAATCTTAAGTCATAACGATATTTAGATGACCCTTCCTTTTCTCGTCTCCAGAGAGAGAGAGACACACACACAGTGCTATGCTATGGAGTGTGTAATTAACAATGTGTACAGCGTGGGCAGAGGGTTTCAATACTCGTGGGGGGCGGGCCGGCCACCCCATGCAAATTTTTGAAATCATGAACACTGTCTCCATCCATCAACCATGTCCTCAGCCATCTTAAGTTCATTCATCCACCAGGCTTAATACTATCAAAAGTACTTCGCTCTCTAAACTTTCTCGCTCGATTTCACGTCACGTCCTCTGGCTCCTCCGCCCCTGTCTATATCTTTGGAAGAACTGTTTACGTTCGACGTATTACCAATCTGGTTTAAAAAAAAAAAAAAAAAACTTACATAGGTAAAAAGAGCCGTAAGGAGATGGAATATCGGGAAGAAACAGTTTACACAGGGAGCAGGGGTCGGGGGTGGGGGAACTTTACGGAAGGTATTGGTTTACGAGGGAGAACACACACTGGTTTACCAAGGAAAGACATTAGTTTACTTGGAAAAACACACACTGGTTGACCTGGACGGTCAGACACTAAACTATCAATAAAGGACACACACACCAGTTTACTCGGAAGGACATACACTGGTGTACTAAAAAACTACACACACACATTGGTTCACCGTCAAATGACAAACCCTGGTTTACCAGGCAGGAAAGCCACTGGTTTACCAAAAAGGACACACTGGCTTCAGAGGTTTACGAGCAGGGGGGGGCACCAGTTTACCTTGAGAGCATCGTCTTCACTCTGGACTTAATGACATAGCAATATCGCCCACGCGAGAGGAACCTGGTGTACATAGCAATCAGCTTCCGGCCCTGGGACGAGTGTTTACAACCAATCTCAGGATGGCATTATGGGGGTAGAGTTCCTAGAAGGACTCCCGCTCCCGCAGGACTCGGTGAAATAGAAGGAAAAAGAAAGAGAGAAAGAAAGAAAGAAAGAAAGAAAGAAAGAAAGAAAGAGCTCTTGCTCCGATGCAAGAGGACCCTGTCTGTACCCAGAGAGAGAGAGAGAGAGAGAGAGAGAGAGAGAGAGAGAGAGAGAGAGAGAGAGAGAGAGAGAGAGAGAGAGAGAGAGAGAGAACAGACAGACAGACGCTTAAAGAAGGTCTTCCAGAAAATCCTCCCTCGCTAAGAAGGACCCAGTCTCACGCAGAAGGCCTCACGCAGAAGGAATCCTGCCTCGCAAAGAAGGGAATTAACCTTGGGGAAAAAGGACACCTAAAAAAAAAAAAAAAGGCTATTAATCTCATGAAGAAGGAATCACACCCTTGCGAAGAGGGGAATCCTATCTTATAAAGAAGGAAATCACCTTTAAGACGAAGGAATCCTGTCTCACACAGAAGGAATTAGCCTCAAGAGGAAGAAGAACCCACCCACCGACCGTCTCACGAAGAAGGAGTCAGCCACACAACAAAGGCCGGTCCAACCCTCCCAACAGAACAACTTGGTCTCAGCCGGGGACGCCAGTGTCCTCCCCACATATACGACGAAAGATTCAGGTGAATGCAGAGGGGTTTTGCAGGAGCAGAGGAGGAGCGAGGAGGAGGATTCAGCCATACTGAAAGAGCCCTTTGGGAACGTAGAGTGCGCGTGTGTGTGTGAGAGAGTGACCCTACCTCACGAAGGATGCAACAGGATACACACAAACACAAAGGTTTGGGACATGTGCAGAAGGATTCAATCGTATGCAGGGAGTTATAGACACACGCAGACAATGGGGGACACAAACAAAAGGATTCAATCCAACGTAGGATCCAAGCCTAACGCAAGACACACAAGGAACCAGACACAAGCCGGGGGGGAGGGGGATTCAGCCCCCATACGGACACAAATAGGACCTCGAGGCCCGCGGAAGGACGACCCAGACACCAGCACAAGGACCCAGACACACATAAAAAAAAGGTCCCTAGACTAACGCAGAAGGACAGGCATTTACGCAGGAGGTCCGCCGGGTTTGCGTAGCGAGGTCCAGGCGCGATCGATAAACAGCCGCTGCTGCTGCTGCTGCTGCTGCTGCTGGCGGCGGCGGCGGCGGCGGACGGGATGAACTGGCCAGCCGTCAGCGGCGGCGGCGGCAGAGTCGCGGCCGTGCGGCAGTCTAATGAAGAGCCGGAACTGCTGCGCTTTGATGATCTGCTCCGCTGAGTGTAGAGCAAGTGTATCCCCTCCTCCTCCTCCTCCTCTCCCTCCCTCAGCCTGGTGGTGGGGTTCGGGGTTAGGGGGTAAGGTGAGTGTTCAGGGGGACAGCAGGCTCTGCTGGTACAGAGGATGACCCATGTATGTAAATATGGGGTGTGGACGAAGTACTTTCTCGGCGGTGTGTGGTGAGGCAGGAGCTCTCCGGGGTTACGTGCGTGCATTTTAGAAGGGTATATACTTGAAGAGAGAGAAGAGGGAGGGAGGGAAGGAGGGAAGGGCTGGTGCGGTGGGGATACGTGTAGATACGTGTATTGGACTTGTGGTAAGGTGTGAGGTAGATATGTGTACTGGACGAGTGGTAGGGGCTGAGGTAGTAGATATGTGTACTGGACGCGTGGTAAGGGGGTAAAGTAGATGTGTGTAACTTGTGGGCATGAGAGAGCTACATGCTATATGTAGCTACAGAGAAACACACACACACACACACACACACACACACACACACACACACACACACACACACACACTGTAAATTAATATCGTCATATACTGCTGTAAAAATACATAAAGAACAAGAATTCATGTCAATATTATGTAAAAAAAACGTTTATATATATGTAGGGCACGTGTGTGTGTGTGTGTGTGTGTGTGTGTGTGTGTGTGTGTGTGTGTGTGTGTGTGTGTGTGCACGACAGTCAGTTCACATTCCATCACTCATCAACTGTCCTCTCCACGTACTACATCGTCTTTGTAAAAGTGAAAGTCTATCATCTCACACTCGACTATCAATGAACAACACACTACAGGTGGGGGAGGAGGAGGAGGAGGGGGGCGGGGGGGAAGAATAACCCCACTGACTCACACCACACTCCACGACACACACAAACCTGCCTCGAACAAATGCCTCTCGTGCCTGCATGGATTTCCTCCTCATTCCTGTGAGAGCAAGAGGAGCGCACTGCACGGCACTGCTCGACGGTGACGGCAGTGCCTCCACACCGAGAGCACGTCACTGCGCTGAAGAACGGTGGGTAGGGACGACTGTGCGTGACAGACACCGAAGGTTGATGTCACTTCAGCGGCAGGGTATCGTATGACCGGGAGTACGTCACTTCTTCCAAGTCTAGGTACGAAGGCCTGTCAACAAGTTCCGGCCGACCTCGAATGACTCCTGCCTCCTCTTGTAGGTGATGCCAAGACACGCACGGGGGAGCAAACATGACTGCTGATGTCACGGCCGGATGTGGAGATATGTAAACACCGCCCTGTTGCCCCGTGACACGGGCGGGATTTTTCACCTGACGGGGATGAAGTAATGCCTTGTGGCCACCCGACGTGATCCTCGGTGGGACGTGTTGATTTTCGTGAGGCCACACGGCCACGTCACAGAGTACTGTGGCTTGTCTGGGCAACTCTCACACACACACACACACACACACACATATATATATATATATATATATATATATATATATATATATATATATATATATATATATATATATGCGTCCTAACCATCACCACCACCAACACCTACAACTACAACACCCTCACTCGAACATTCAACCTCCTCCCTAGCTAAATGCTCCCTTTACCACAAATTGTGTACCCCTTATTTTTACCCCTTTTCAACCCCTCCACACCAACCTCCTTCCCCCCTTTTCCCTCTCCTAGATAATACCTCTTCCCTCCATCCCCTCTCCTACCCCCATCCCCTTCCTGCGGTAATAAGGTGTGTGTGTGTGTGTGTGTGTGTGTGTGTGTGTGTGTGTGTGGAGGTACCGGGAGACCTCACCATAAACTCGGGGGGGGGGGGGTGTCCCCCACCGGGAGGAGGTATTTGCATGCAACACAACTTTTAGCGACGCTGCAACGGGGTCTCCCCTCGCTAACCCGGTGTTACTAAGGAGAGAGAGAGAGAGAGAGAGAGAGAGAGAGAGAGAGAGAGAGAGAGAGAGAGAGAGAGAGAGAGAGAGAGAGAGGAAAGAAAATATGGCCGCGGAAATTCTCTCTCTCTCTCTCTCTCTCTCTCTCTCTCTCTCTCTCTCTCTCTCTCTCTCTCTCTCTCTCTCTCCTTGTTGCCACAGCGAGACCGAGGCGCGAGGGAAGGCAAGGCTGGGAGGCGGGACATCCACCCTTGCCCCCACCTACTCCACACACACACACACACACACACACACACACACACACACACGCAACTGCCGGAGAGCTTCGTGTAATCAGTATTTTCTTACCAAAGGGGAATTATTATGATGATTCGACGGCGTGTTAAACCCGTGGGAGAAGGAGGAGGAGGAGGGAGGGAAGGTTTGGTGAAGTGTCAAGTCTCCTTACACCAGTGGGCTGGGTCAGGGGGTGTGGTGAGGGGGGAAGAATACTGCTAAGGAGAAAAGAAAGGGGAGAGTGAGGGTCAGGGAGGGGAGGTGTGTGTGTGTGTGTGTGTGTGTGTGTGTGTGTGTGTGTGTGTGTGTGAGAGAGAGAGAGAGAGAGAGAGAGAGAGAGAGAGAGAGAGAGAGAGAGAGAGAGAGAGAGAGAGAGAGAGAGAGAGAGAGAGAGAGAGACCAATACCCGGAGCTTGACAGGAAAACTTGGTGTGTTGAGAAAATGAGGGATTGCAGTGGATCACAGCGAGTGATAGAATGGATAGCGGAGGGATAGCCAGGATGGGGGGGGGGGGGAGTGAGAGTGATCGAGTAAGTGGACTGACTGAGTGAGAGTAGCAGAGGGAGAGGGTTGTAGAGGAGGAGAAGTCTGGGGAGGAGAGAGGTGGTAGCGAGGATGACCATCCCTGGTCTGGACCCGGAGGAGAAGTCACCTGGCAGGTCCAGGACCTGGAGAGGACGTGAGGGGACTTGGGGAAGTGGGGGCAGAGGACCTGGGGAGAACTGGGGACGTGAGGGGTGACCGAAGGAGGGACGGGAGAGAACGTGAGAGTCCTAAGGAAAAAATTAAATTTTTTCCCTAAAGTTTGATAAAAGTACCTCAGACAAATAGCTGTAGGGTACACTACAAATTCTACTGTATATATATATATATATATATATATATATATATATATATATATATATATATATATATATATACACACACACAAAGTTTCCAGGTAAAACTAAATAAAGAAAATCAGTTGCGAAGGCATGTGTTTCAATTATGGAAATTTGCTAGGGGTACTTTTAAAAGAAAATGTGCCGCACCAATTTTAAAAATAACCCTGCAAGGGAGAGATAAAAAAAAAAAAAAAGGTTCATATATAAATCGGCGTCTCGAGGAAAACATCTGAGACAACGTTCGAATCTTCGAGTAAGCTGAACTGAAGCTTCGGACGCCGCTGGCCGCATTTGTCTAAAGATTTCCACTGCAATGATTTGCTTCCTTTCCAGGTATGGCATTTCCTGCCTCCCTCAACAAAACATGGACGTATCCATGAACTCACGAGGCCTGAACAATCAAGATCTTGACGCCCCGAACCCCCCTGAATCCATGCATCACTGGCATCTCGAATCACTGGGATCCGAAACCACTACAACAACACACACCCCACCACCACCGCCAACCACTAAAGGATTCGAGCACCAGAGGGCCAAAATATTCACCTCCCGTGGGCGCTTCGCCCCCGTGTATTCCCGAGGATCCGTGTTCCTTGTAACACAAACCACGGGAGCGGGGAGAGGGAGGGGTAAGAGGGCTGCTGGGGCCAAATGGCAAAAATATCGACAACCTCGTCAGCTCAGAGAGAGAATAACACGCCACCGGCAGCGGCATAAAGCGCCGCAGACCCGCCACACCACAAAGTGGGAGGGACAAGAATTCAGAGATCACACTCCTCGTTAACCCACAATGTTATTAGCGGGAACGTTGTCCTCTCTCTCTCTCTCTCTCTCTCTCTCTCTCTCTCTCTATATATATATATATATATATATATATATATATATATATATATATATATATATATATATGCCACTACAGTATCAAAGGATATAAAGGGTGCGGGAGGCAAATAAATTTGAATGAACTGGAATTACAGTAATAGCCCTGAACTGATGCTCGGAACGGGAGGGGGGACAAAAGGAGAAGCGAGGAGAGGAGAGGAAGAGAGGAGGAGGGCGAAGGGATGAAAGGATGAAGAGAACAAGGGAAGTGAGAGAAACGGTTAGAGAGAGAAGAAGGAGAAGGAGGAGGGGGAGAGGAAGAGGGGAGAAAGAGAATGGAACAAAAGAGGAGGTGGAGGAGAGAGGTGAGAGTAGACGAACAGGGAGGAAGGAAAAGAGCAAGAGGAGAGCAGAGGGAGAGGGGCCGCCCAGAGGGAGGGGGGGGGGTGTGGAGGGGCATGGAGGGACTGTTTTAGCAGGATTACGCCTTCATCCCTGGCCCGTTATCACAGATGGAGGGCCGTTCCAGCCTGGCCCAGCCACACGCACACACGCACGCACGCACACGCGCTGGCGCACACAAGCATACCAGTGTGTGTGCACACACATACATAAATACATGTACATAAACACATTACTTATATATATATATATATATATATATATATATATATATATATATATATATATATATATATATATATATATATATATCCTAGCCTAAATCAGGTACTAATTTCATCGACCAACCCCTGGCGAGGATGAACAGTTGGGATGACTGTGGGTCGACTGTCGCAACCAGGACTTGAACCTATGCGCACGACGGTTACCATGCGCACTTATATGCATTCACACACCAGCTATTGTGAACAAGCGTACATAGCTCATGTGTACACACACACACACAGCTGTGAGAGCCGCATGCTATACGAATGTATACTAATATTAACAAGCAGACACGAATTCTGGATTGAGAAGTATGTATTCTCTCTAGAGAAACAGGACCTGCATAAAGCCGGTTATGAAGATACTTATACACACACCTATCGACCTATTCATCAATCGATCAAGAGTTAAAGATCAGCTAAATACATTGATTATAAGACGCCCTTGATTACAATGATTATATAAGACCCATTAATTACATTTCCCCCATTAACAAACAAGATTTCAGAGAAGCGTACACCAAATTGCTCACAATTCTTGCTTTAACTGTCACAAAAAAAACACACACACACACAAAAAAAAGGATTCTGTCAACAGAAATGTGTAACAGAATAGTCATAGAAGAAGTGAGGACACACCAGGGTCTCTATTTTGAACTTCAGTGTGACAGAAAAGCCTGAAGTAATCATAAAGTTCTTGAGATGAATTACGGGAAGAATACAACCAGCATCAGCAACCTTTTAAGGTGATTAATACTCGGCATGTTGAGCTGAGGCCAGAGACTGGGAGGGCTGAGGTCAGAGACTGGGAGGGATAAGGTCACAGAGACTGGGAGGGATAAGGTCAGAGACTGGGAGAGATGAGGTCAGAGACTGGGAGGGATAAGGTCATAAAGACTGGGAGGGCTGAGGTCAGAGACTAGAAGAGATGAGGTCAGTAATTGGGAAGGCTGAGGTCAGTGACTGGGAGGGCTGAGGTCAGAAACTGGCAGGGCTGAGGTCAGAAACTGGGAGAGAGATGAAGTCAGAGACTGGGAGAGATAAGGTCAGTGACTGGTTTGAGCCAGAAGTCAGTGACTATTTAATTAACTATATGTACTGTAAGAGGAAAGAGCTTTACAATTGTAGAGCACCATCATCTCTTTTGTGTGTGTGTGTGTGAGAGAGAGAGAGAGAGAGAGAGAGAGAGAGAGAGAGAGAGAGAGAGAGAGAGAGAGAGAGAGAGAGAGAGAGAGGAGATGGTAGGACAGGGTAAGGCTAGCTCACATTCCTACGTCTGACTGATTGTCTAATGAGCCTGGCCAACACAGCCTTAGCTGTGTTTAAAGAGTCTATAGTCCATGTGTGGGGTCGTTATCTGTGGAGGCTTGTGCGAATATATACGCATCCGGTCATGATGGAGATGCTCTCTCTCTCTCTCTCTCTCTCTCTCTCTCTCTCTCTCTCTCTCTCTCTCTCTCTCTCTCTCTCTCTCTCTCAACCCCCGCACATATCACTTCTCCCCGCATTCTACTTAACCATCGTATCCTAGTCTATCAA
>NC_092260.1:23517198-23522198 GCF_036320965.1 Panulirus ornatus | reverse complement strand
CCCCACACGGAGGAGAAGACATGTCAATAGCGTCGGAACCTGCGGCTGCGGGAGCGAGAACGCTCCTCACTTCGGTCTCGAGTGTATACTCTTTTATTAGGTCCTGCTCTGCCGAAGAGTGGCGGCGGCTGTAAAGGAGACACGGGAGGAACAGCATACAGAGCAGCAGCGCCAGAAACAGGGGATATTCTCACAGCAGCGTTAGGTACCACGTCGTACCAACAGCGGGAACAGCAATGTAAGCCACACATACACACACACGAGAAGCGCAGCAGCGGTCGCCATTCCTGCCTACAGCAACAACAGCACGAGAGACGTGAAACAATAACAGCAGCAGCGCTGTTCCAGGCAGCAGCTGCAACGAACGCCAGCCAGCAGCCGCGTGAAGAATTACTCCCATTTGTCACCAGTGGGAGGAAGGACGCGCACTTCGATAGTCGACCTCCTCCCGCCCAGACTACGGCCTCCGAAGGGGCCTCCTTCTCCTCCTCCTTTCCCATGACGCAGATGTCGACAACTGAATCAAACCTACTTCACAATAGACCTAGGAGGAGTGGATTACCTTTTCAGAATGTAGAAATAATCAAGTGGATGTCGAGATAGAAATGCACCAGGTTTAAATCATACTTTATAAAATACATTAGAAGCTCCAAGTTCCTGGAGACTGGTATATCACCCGAAGCCTCTTCAGCCATCACCACCACTATGTGACCCACAGCCACCACACCTACCCATCCATACATCTGCCCAGACCCTGAACTTCACCATCTTGGCACATGAGTCCAGGCAGCCAAGCACAGGAAGTTAAAGTAAGGCTGGTCAACAGTGGAGGTGAGGTCGGAGTCGCCACCTCCGGTGGCTGCTGCGACCAGCCAGCCAGCCAGCCAGCCACTTGAGGAACAGGTCAGGGTCAGCTGTCCAGCGAGTGCAGTAGCTCTCAGGCGTCCAGGATTACCTCTACCCCCTAAGCCAGGCGCCCTCATCAACTCACCCCTACTCCCAACAACACCCTAGAGACCTCAGAGACAAGACAGCCCGTTACCAAAGCTCTTATTCTGGAAGATCTAGCGCGTGGGTATACAAGTGGGTATATAAGAATATACACACAGTAATGCAGTGACGTTGGAAATACGATGCACAATAACTCGGACGCAAAAACATAATAAACAGTTAGATGGTAACCTGTCATTCTTCGTATACTGTATACGTGTTTAATATTGCAGTTTCTGGTCAACTAAGCAGAAAAAATAAAAAAAAATCTTTTATTTACCAGTTTGAAATAAATTGTAACTCTCGCATTTTTTTTTTTCTTGTCAGCGATTTACAAATAAACTTTAAAGCGTTTCTGGTAAATGATTCAGTCTTTCCCTCCGAAAAAAAAAGGAATTCCATCACGACCTTCCCTCCACAAATGTCTCTCCCTTATCTCTCTATCTCTCTCTCCACCCCTGAACAGAGGAGACTGTTTCACCCTGGCTTTCCCAACTGTTGATGTCCTTCCCTCACGTCTCCCTCACGTCTCCTTCACGTCAGAGCCTCCCTCCCTCCCTCCCGCATGTCCCAGGCCTTGTCACCTCCTTGAGGACCTCCTTGAACCTGTCGGAGCAGCTTCTCCGTCCAACTTCATGTATAATGTTGCCTCTTTCATATTATATCAAACTATATATATATATATATATATATATATATATATATATATATATATATATATATATATATATATATATATATATAAGAAAGATAAGACGTGAGAGAGATAATGATCTAAGTTACAGAACATACAAGTTTATACACTTCAGAAAAATAAACTTTATATCAATTCATGTGCTTTCCTGTTTCTCATTCCAAGACCTCACTACAGACACGGATAGACAGTCCTGTCATCCCCCACTAAGTTTAAGACGGGTGTCTTCTTGAAGTGACTGCTCACACTTCCCAAGGGTAGGCGCGGTAGACAGGCAAACTCGGTCCTTCGATTTGTGATCCAGGACCTCAAGCATCAGTTCCTTCAAGGGTCTTTCTGTAATTCCTCAAGGTATCATCTATCACTCTCGCGGCTTCCCTGGCGGTCAGTGGGGGGCGAAACTCTCCCAAGTCCCCCTCGTCCTCTGGGACTTACGGACCGGACGGAGAACGATCTATCCAGGACAATACAGTGACAAGCCTCAGGTCTCTGGATCCGATGAGCATATGATGGACCGGTGGGTTCACTGTGTTGATTACTGCCAGGTGTTTGTGGGTCAGGTGGAAAATGGGAGGTCGGTTTGCGGGTGATCTGGATACGACGGTGGGTTACTTCCGCGGCTGTGAGAGAATGGTGAAGACAGGGTAGGGGGGTGAGGGATGATGGGAGAGGAAGGGGTGAGGTCTGAGTGATGGATGTAGATGTGTGGTAGGTATAGGTGGTAGTAGGTGGTTACTATGGGTGGGTGATTTGGGTGGTTAGCTTCGTCGTCGTATTAGAAGAGGTAGCTTATGTAAGGTGTGTGTGTGTGTGTGTGTGTGTGTGTGTGTGTGTGTGTGTGTGTGTGTGTGTTGACGACATTAACGAAGTGATGCGGGGAAATGGGTGGGAAGCAGATAAGACACGAGGGCAGTCGGCGGCCCAGTGTGGGCGACAGATGAGAGACTTGGGCTAAGGGGGTTAGCCTAGTGTGGGTGGCAAATGAGAGACTCGGGCAGTGGGTGGCAGTGTGGGCGGCCTGTATCTGGAGAGAGAGAGAGAGAGAGGGAGAGGGGGGGGGGGGACTGCAGATGTTTCCTGTAGGAGGCGTTGGGGAGGGTGAGGAGGGAGAGACAGAGTGGGGGGAGAGAGAGCTGCTGGTGTGGGGGACGCGACGTGTGGGCGGGTGGCGAAGAGGGCGGGCGGAGGCGTCGGGTGAGGAGGCCCTCCTGAGGGTGGCCTGAAACCTCTGCGGGCGGGAGGCTTTACACCCGGGAACCATCTGGCATAAGGTGGAGGACTGGGCGACGGGAGACGGGGGTCGCACGATGGATACGACAAGGGAAGGTTGCTCTCCCGTGAACGTCATCGAAGTCCTATAGTCAAAGAATACGGAGTTGATACCAAAGTCTTACTGTGACTGCAATAAGGTGCTGATATCTCACCGGGACAGTCTAGCCATTGGCCATGGTACACGAAAATCATGATTTACAACAGCACAAAACTAAGTGCAAACACAAACTGATCAGAACTGACAGCTGAATGAATTATTACTATGAATAAAGAAAACTCTCACCACATTAAACTTATAACTGATGCTGGAAAGAAAAGAAAATATATGAAAAAAATATAAGAAAACAGCTGAACACTCTTAAATGAATTTCCTCAGTAAACTGTCTGTCGAAGAACTTGTTATTATCCTCCGTCGCTCTTTTTCTTCTCCTCAGTATGTAAATAAGCCATCAACACCACTAACATGTGCCCCCTACCGACGCCTCCCAGCCATCACCACCACTGGCACATATTGCCCCGCGCGCCTCCTAGCCTCCACCACCCACCGTGGGTAAGTTACCACCTACCACTCCCACCCCCACCCCTCCTTACGCCTCTTCAGCCATCACCACCACTGTCATGTGACCCACAGCCACCACACCTACCCATCCATACATCTGCCCAGACCCTGAACTGATTCACCATCTTGGCACATGAGTCCAGGCAGCCAAGCACAGGAAGTTAATGTAAGGCTGGTCAACAGTGGAGCTGAGGTCGGAGTCGCCACCTCCTGTGGCTGCTGCGACCAGCCAGGCAGCCGGCCAGCCAGCCACTTGAGGAATAGGTCAGGGTCAGTCGTCTAGCGAGTGCAGTAGCTCTCAGGTGACCAGGATCACATGCAAGCATATGGAGAAGCCAGGTTAAGGTATACAGAAGTAGATGGGAGATATACATAACAGCGCATGTCCGTAAATAAGAAACCCTGCCAATAGTACATGCAACTACATACGAGATTCAGACCACAGGCATGGCAGTACAGGCCAAAGCTACATAATGTAAACACAGTACATATAAACCTAATCAACATTACACAGTACATGAGAAAGGTACAGAACGATGCACAGTGCATGGGGAAGCCAGATAACAGACTACCTGCTGGTCTATGACGACGTTCTTCTGCTGGAGGACAATAATAGTTTTCCCGGGAAAGCTAAACCGGACCATCCTCCTCCCCCCTTCCCCCCAGCAGGAGAAAGCTCTGAAAAGAGCAAAGTGTCCTGTGAACTGAATTATGGGGGTCGTGTGCCTGCGCTGTTATCCCTGCAAAGGTTTCGCTCTATGTACATTTCCAAACTAGTGGCCCAAACTTCCTTGGCGACTTCAGAGGACAGGAGAAATTAATCATCCTTTCGTGGTCAATGACTCGGTGGCTGTGGGGTTTTCGTTGACAGAGAGAGAGGTGACAGCTTCGCCCGAGTCCTTGCTACATCTCTTCCTTGCATATCAACTGATTGTCATATTTCTTTCTTGTATCTTCTATGATGATGTGATGATTACACGAAAGTGCACTTGGGAACTTACCGTGTTTCATTTCCTCGTGGATTACAAGGAATATATATATATATATATATATATATATATATATATATATATATATATATATATATATATATATATATATATATATATATATATATATATATGGATCTATTGTCCAGTTCTTGCCAGATGGCCACCAAGACACCGAGAATACCCATATGTGCTCACATCCGTCGTTGGTACTGCATAAGCCTCTTACGGTTTCCGAGATTCCGCCACAGCCCAAGGGGGATGGACGCTAATGGACCTTCTCCTGCGACTTCTCGGGGCTTTCCTGAGGACTCTTCCCTCCTGAATCTTACAGGGACACTAGAGAACTTTTCGAGGAGATCATTAGACACTGAATATTGTCACTGCCTCGATAGATTAACCTTGGGCACTGAGAAACATTCCAAAGACGACTTTAAACTCCGACTAGATAATTCAAAGGCTCAGAGGAGGGAGTGAGCCATGGAAATCCTCAGTG
>NC_092260.1:23484698-23512198 GCF_036320965.1 Panulirus ornatus | reverse complement strand
TGTTGTCACAGGCGAAGACAGGACTGTGCTCATTGCTCGATTATCCGAGAGTGGCTCCATGGATGGGATAAGACTTCCTTCCAATTAGCATATTAAAAGGATGATAAGGAACGGGAGGAGATAATTAGGAAAAGCTAAAGATGATACGAAAACATACCTGGATCCAAAGATTCACATCCACTGCCTTGGTCTCTCGCTCTCCCCTGAACAGGCAGTTCCATCTATATACGCATACCAGTTTGCACCATACCGACCGTACTCTCACCATCTTCGACACCACCACACACTCGCCGCGCTGCAGAATCCTACACTCTCACTACCTTAACCCTCACCACACATTTCCTCTAGAGAACACTTCCCCATATTCCCATAACATTGCGCCACCCCACCACACTTATTTCCCCCAACACCAACACTCTTACCTCATCCTACATACTGCAACGCTGTCCCACCTCAACCTACATACTGCTACATTCTCACTACACCTCACCATCCCTTCGACTATCCCCTGGGCAACACACTATATCTACACTACCTGGCGCGGCTCCCACACGCCCCCTCATGCCTCAGCATTTAAATCCCATGCACCCTAAAGAAACATGACACCCGTCTCCCACCTCCCTTTACCTCCCTCTCCCCCTACCTCCTTCCATTATTGTATTGTAGCCAAGGGAGGGAGGGAGGCAGGCTCAGAGGAGATGAGGCTTTAAGTCCCTATATGCCTCCCTCCTTTTCTTCCCGCCCCCTCCTACTTTCTCTCTCCCACTCCCTTCCACACCATCTGTGTCTCCTTCATCTCCTTCCTCCCCTGTCTTTCCTCCCTCACTGCTACTACGTCGTTCCCTCCTCTTCTAGACGCCACCTCTTCCCCTCGTCCCACACTCCTCCACTCCCATTTCTTCATCCTTTACCTTCTTCCCATTTCCTCGTGTCTTTTCACCTCCCGGATTTATCCCTAGTGGCGTCACTCATCTCCCGCAAAAAAAAAAAAAAAAAAGTTGGTGTAACAGCCCGTGACGGAGGAAGGTGGGCGGGGAATAACTGTATCTTGGAACAAAGTCATATTATGTGTTGTTGTGGACGAGAAAGACTTGGGGGCCGCCTATTACGGTCCAGCCACAATATGTGGGGGCCTGACTGGGAGAGGCGGACGCACGCGTCTTCTGGCATTTTGTTTCGTCTGGGTTTGGTGGAGACTTTCTGTCGAAGTCTCGAGTCACGTCCAATAATAACAAGGCGAGGCAAAATCCTATGACGAATGGGTCAGGTAAGATAAGTTAACCTTTGACCTCATCACTTCTTTATCATCAGCCTCCTCCCCCTTCCCGACCTCCCCTACTCCCCCTACCCACCTCCTCCAACCTTTTTATATCCTATCTTTCACCCCCCCCCCTCCTCCTCGCCCCATCCCTCCCTCCCCACTCATATTTCTTGCCCATGTTCACACGCCTTCTCTTGCACCCCCACTTTGAAGGACACACCTTTACCTCCATCAGCATCCTTTCCTCCAGTCCTATAAAGACAAGCCCTCTCTCACATCCTTCCACATTCTCTCTCTCTCTCTCTCTCTCTCTCTCTCTCTCTCTCTCTCTCTCTCTCTCTCTCTCTCTCTCTCTCTCTCTTCCCTACCGGCACGTACCTCATCCCAAGCCCAGGCTTCCTTAATCCCCACGTTGCCCTCGCCTGCCCCCATCTCTCTCTCTCTCTCTCTCTCTCTCTCTCTCTCTCTCTCTCTCTCTCTCTCTCTCTCTCTCTCTCTCTCTCTTCCTACCTATAGAGCCCCTGAGGCCCTCCACTTTCACCTGTGTCAGGTTCCTGCACCTGCTCCACCAGCGCCGCCGCTGGTGGTGGTGGTGGTGGTGGTGGGGGCCCGAAATGACCCCAGCCGGTCATATCAGCCTGATCTGGTCCTTGCCTTTCATAGACCGGCCTCCATCCCATTTTCCACCAACTATCTTATTTTTACAGCCACAGATTAGGAGGATTCCGTCGAATGAATGGAAGGAAGGGAGGAAGAGGATTCAGGGAGGGAAGAACTGACAGAGGGAGGGAGGGAGGGAGGGAGGCAGAAAGACGGAGGACTGGGAGAGAGAGAGAGAGAGAGAGAGAGAGAGAGAGAGAGAGAGAGAGAGAGAGAGAGAGAGAGAGAGAGAGAGTGTGTGTGTGTGTGTGTGTGTAAGGGGACTGAGTACTGAAGAGTTTGACCGTCTTAAAGAAAAGGCGTTTCCAAGCACGAAGTTTCCACCGAACGTCATAAACTAAGGTCAAAAAAGACACAGCCGGAGTCTAGAGTGAGTGGCTGGAATGGACGACCCTACCAGTGCTATCCTGTCGTCTGCTCCCAGGTTTTCATCTGTTCTCCTCCGCTGGTATTTCAGCCTGGTGGCAAAACATAAACACCTCTACCTGGTCAGGTACTTGGCTCACTGGTGTACCTCCTCTGCAACTGATACCAGGTACTTGGAACCACTTACTACCTCTGGTTATGAAGCACCAGGGTCACTGGTAATACTGAATACTTGATCTGCTCGTATTCTTAAAATCTCCACTCGAGTACCTGAGCCACTTGGTGTTTTCGTTTGCCAGAGAATCTAGTCTACTTGTGTTCTGCAGTGGTCCTCTCGTACTCTCATCAGTCAGTATAACTCCGTCACCTGAGTCGACTGTTCTTCTCGTACTCTCATCTGTGTCATTACCTATTCTACGTATGTCCTCATCTACCAAGAAAACTCGGTACACTAATACCAGTTCACTAGTACACTCACCTGTCCTTGGTTCACTCGTCTTATCACCAACCTCAATGCCTCCTCCACTAACTCCCTCATCCATCACAGAACCACCCAACCACCCACTCCCTCTCGACCAGGTCTCCCACCTGGTCGAGCGCCTGAGCGTCGCGTCCCTCTCCCCTCCCTCCCACACTCCCTGTTACTCCAGGTTCTTATGGACGTCCCGGGCGGGGATTACGGAGCTCTCTGCCCCACTAACGTGCCATTACCCCCAGAGGTTCGCCCCATAATGGATTCAAAGACATATCGGTGGGGAAAAAAACACACACACACACACACGTACGTTCCGGACACAGACTGAGGACATCGAGTTTGAATCTGAGAGATTCTTATATTTGTGATTCTAGTTTGTAAAAAAGAAAAAAAGTATGGGTACACTGTGTTTCCATCCTAACAGAGCCTCTTGTTTACCGACTCCGATTTACACAAGTCTACGATTTACCGGGTCATCCCCCCTCCCCCGCACCCCCCACCCTTGCCAGATCTTCGGACTAGTCTTCACAAGGCAAAGCCGGATAATTTGGTTCCTTACGAACTATATAGCCCAGGTAAAGGAAATACCTTCCCGGCCGGGACCTGGATAATTGAATTACGTTTTACCCGCAGCCCACAATCAATGGATCTACTCCCTCTCCGCCTACCTTCCCTCCCATGATTACAGGTGCCTTTTAAGCGTAGGCCCCTGGAAATAAGGTCGTCTGTCCGTCTCCATACTACACAGTCTGTGGCACAATCCGCCGAGGTAACGACCTCTGTAAAGCCTTACGTACGTACGTGTGTGGGTGTGTGTGTGTGTGTGTCACATCGAACCGCTTTTACATATGCTGTAATGACAAGTCTCCACGTCCACACCTGGCACGATATCATGATGCCCTTCGACCAGTCCTGATGCGTATGGCTACGTGTTTGTCTGTTTATGTTTGTTTCCTCTGTGTGTGTGTGTGTGTGTGTGTGTGTGTGTGTGTGTGTGTGTGTGTTAACATGTTTCTTCTCCCGCAACCCTATTTAAGAACTCTCATTCTCACTCTCCCTCCTCATCACTTTACTATCAGCTCCTTCCTCAACACCATTACCAGCACTATCATCTTCCTCCTATCTTTTGCCTTCACCGTCGCTAAGATTCCCTTCTTCCTCTTAATAGTGGTAGAGGCTTTGTTATTCTCTCCCTCCACATCCATCCCTCCCCCTCAAAACATCACCAATAACCCCTCCCCCCCCTTTTCCAACATCTTCATCACCCTCACCACCAGATTCCCCTCTCTTCCACCACTTTCGCCACCAGCACTCCCTTTGCTCCATCAGAACAGTGATCATCTCTTGTCCTCCAGGTATTTTTATTGCCTCTCATTCCCTTAATGTTCATCCATCTTAAAGATTCCACATCTTTATTGTCTTCCTCTCATATTCTCTTCTTTTGGTTTATGAATATCTTATATTTCTAAGATTCTCCATCACGTTAATATCCCTTGATTCTTTTCTTCATATTTTTAGTTTCCATCCCTCACCATTAGCATTTCGGACCCTTCGGTTCTCTTGAATTTTTACACCCCTTCTCTTACATCCATTTTCTCTTCCCCTTCTTATACGCTTTAACGTCTCAAACTCCCCCTCACTCAAGGCTCTCTTCCTGCTCCTTCAACACCCACCCTGTCACTCACGTGCTCTTGTACCTCCTACCTCCTTCCTCCTCCTCCTCTCTAGCTGGTCCTACCACTCCCTACGTATTTCTCCTCACGCTACACCATCATCTTCCCCCAGCACTTCTCACAACGTGTACAACTCTAAAGCCCCCACAGTCCTCTCTCTCTCTCTCTCTCTCTCTCTCTCTCTCTCTCTCTCTCTCTCTCTCTCTCTCTCTCTCTCATCCCTTTCTGCTAACTCGTCCTCTACCCTCTCACAATCTTCCCTTCCCTTCCCACCTCCTCTCCGCCGCCGCCCCCGTCTCTTCCCCTCAGCCGTTCGTTCCCTCCTGCTCCAGCAGCAGCAGCCAAGCCACCTGTCCTCAGGCCTGGAGGTGACTCTGGCCTGGCCCCGAACACAACTTCCTGCTGGACTAATTAACGACGGGTCTTGGTTTCCGGAGTGTACCTCTTTATCGGTGGCGCCTTTGTTGCTTCCCTCCTTGTTTGCTCCCCTCCCCGCCGCCTGCCTCCTCTCCCCATCCACCCACAACCCCTCTTTTTAGGACCGTCAGTAAGCAGCCAAGTGGAGGTCACACCCGATGGCACAGAGGCGCGGGCGTAAGGTAGCGGCAAAGTGACGGGGGGGACGACGGAGAACTATGGGTGGCGGCAAAAGGGACCAGGTTCCTGAAGGCTTGGCAAATGGGGGGGGGTGGGGGGGTTGTGGAGGTGGGGGTGGGGGGGACAGGGTCAAAGTGGAGGAAAGTTGGGTTGAGTCGCCTGGAGCGGCAGTGTGGGGGGGGGAGGGGTGGCTAGAGGGGGGGGGGGGGATGTAAAGGCAACTTCTAAAGTGGCAGAGGGTAACAAAGTGGTTAATCAGAGGACGGAGGATGGATTTATCATACAGCTCTGCGCCGCGGTGAAAGCTCTGTACGACACGTGTTCTGAGCGGAGTAGCTCATTTCAAATGGCAAGGAATGGATGGCAGCGCCTCTCCTTAGTGGCAGCATGGGGGAGGCGGGCGGGGGGGAAGGACCTGCATCGCGACCCAAAGGACGTCGACCCAAAGGGCCCCTCCAAAGCGGCTCGACAGTGGCGGCCAAGGATCCGAGAGCTGTTCATCATGACTGACGGAGGAGG
Source organism: Panulirus ornatus (assembly GCF_036320965.1). Lineage (NCBI taxonomy): Eukaryota > Metazoa > Arthropoda > Malacostraca > Decapoda > Palinuridae > Panulirus > Panulirus ornatus. The sequence continues at coordinate 23,506,647 of NC_092260.1, read as the reverse complement.
AGGAAGTTGGAAGCGTCTGGCTACAGTTGGGACATTATTCGCTCCAGCTGGTAATACTGCGGGTCCTGCGCCTATGATCTTGTCTGTGTCACTAAAGGAGCGTTCCGGCTGGTCTGTGGCGTGAATGCCTCTGGCCGTATCACTCACTGTCTGTGTCTTTTAAGAAGATTTTCGCATGCATGTCAGCATAGCATTCTTTGCACCCTCCCCCTCACGGTGTAGGCCTTAGTCTGTGTCCGTGGTATCGCACTTCACTGTGACTCCATTTCAACCATTACTCCCTTTCAAATGACCTTACTCGAGGGAGTAATTTCGATCGAGTAAATTATGAAATACTTCAGAATGTTTACAGTATTCCCTCCTCCTCCTCCTCCTCCTCCTCCATCTACCCTCCCTCCTCCTCCTCCATCTACCCTCCCTCCTCTTCCTCCATCTACCCTCCCACCACCTCCTCATAACTAGGTCATCGGCAGACGCGGTCTTACTGCGTACCGATAACACACGCCGCTCAGAAAAGTTGTTCTCTGCGTAATTTACGTAAACCTCAAGTCCTGCTTGTGATGTCATACACCACGGACAAAAGACTGTTCACCCTCTGTCCTTCACTGCATGACTTCCCTTGCCAACAGGGCGAGATTTCCGGTCAAGATACATGTCTTGCGACAGCTAGAGGTGGAGTCATTCACTGCCCTTAAAAAAAAAAAAGAGAAAGTCCTTTTCTTTCTACTCTGAGCGGAGGACGGTTGTCTTTCACGTATTTCGAGCGGTTTAAACCACGACGTAGAAGATGGGTCATCGCGAGGGTGTGGGTGCTCATACTGATGGATTTGTACGCCAGCCACAAACTGCCCAACATGCGGGTTCTTTGTTGACATTATGCATAAATTCTCGCCTTGTAAACAAAGCACAGGAACCCAACACACACCCCCCTCCACCCCATGGTGGGATAGCACTGTCTTACGTTTGAAAGTTGAGCTCTATACGCCGAATCATTCTTTCTACCACAGCAGTGACGAACCCACTCACAGCACTGCCTTCCCCTCAGCGGTGTGTACCCTCAAGCCAAGCCCACTTCCGAGCTTCGAAAGTTAAAAAAAAAAATAGATAAAGAAAATAGCTGGACGGTTGGTGACTTGACTGTCGGGCTGATCGCACATCAAAATAATAAGGACGTGTCCTCAACCTTATTAGTTTATTACATTAGCGGACCGCAAGTGTGGCAATAACAGTAACAATAACAATAACAGTAACATTAACCTGGACCCCCACCCCCCCACCCAACACACCTCTCCCCCTCTCTCTCTCTCAGCTGTATTTACGACAGCGTTACCAACTCCCAGCGACACTAAAGCAAGAGTTTAGATACGCCAATAGTCTATTGGACAACTTGCTTCAGTCGGAGGCTAACTGGCACGGCTAAATGGTGGGAGGGGCGGGGGGAGGAGAAAAGACAGCAGCAGCAGCAGCAGCAAATATGTGATGCACAGAAAAGTCATGTGACACAGACGAGTACAAGAAGCGCCTCGAGTATCATCCGTTTAGAATGAAAAAAAGATTATATGTTTTCTTTGGCAACGACCTTCTGGGCCAGCCAATGTTTAACGGGAGGCGTTCTGGCCGTGGGCGAGGGGCGGGTGCTTGGTTGGTTGGTAGGGTGGTGCGCTGGCCTTATCGAGTCCAGACTTTTGTCCCCTCACGACGTAGTCGCTGGGAGCGTGACCCTCCGCCGTTAACACGTAAATAAACACAGTTGAGTTCGACTATTAGCACCTCTGGGTCCCTCGCCTACAGATGGAGCTGTGTTGAAAAGGAGAAAAGTAGGCTGGGTGAAGTGAGGCAAATACTTGTTAAAAAGAGGACTTTTCACGTGGAATCACAAGTCAGATTTCGTTTTAAAATAGGAGACAACACGATGAAACTATTCTGACTCGCAATCTAATCAGTCGTGAGTGAAGCATCAAAACACGTTATCTGGTTATCGTATTTCACTGAGAATTAACAGATGTCTCTTCTGCCACGATCCATTGAATCATAGGAATAATCGTCATCATTTTCCTCACCCCCCTCACACCCACGCTTCCTCATACCTTCGCTCACTTCACATCACACCCCCACCCACCCACCCCCTTGCATTCTTCCTCAATCCTCAAACTTTCCATTTACTCCCTCTCACTCACCATCCTTCTTCATAATGTTGTGTCTTACTCCCTCACCATTCCTGATCTTCCTCTCCCTTCCTCTCCCTTCCTCTCTCTTTCACCGACTTCCCCTCCCCCCTTCCCATCCCTACCCTCTTTTAACACCACACATTCCCCCTCACCCACACGCTTTCAGTCCACACTCTCCCCCCCACCCTCACAACTAGCCTCCTCCCTCCCAATGCCTCTCCGCGAGGACCAATGTCAGAAGCTTCCCCAAATCCCAAACCCCAAGAACTTACTTGAGCTAATGACCTCCTGAAAATCCCCGGCCATTTACAAGGGTATTCCGAATACATTTTCTTCCCCTTAACTCACTCCACAGCTTGTTTGGCATCCCGAACGAGCGTCTAGCCAGTTATCTCGTCCAGGGATCACTGTGTGTCGTTGAAGGCCATTCCGGGAGCCGCTTGGCTTCCTATGCAATAGGTTCGGTGTGGGAGACGCCAATTTCTTGAGGGGGAGACGGAGTGGTGAGAGATAGGGACATTACGTGGATGAGGGCGGGACTGAGGCTGCGGGATGGGGGAAGGAGGAAAGCGATGGTAAGGAGAGTTAGTGAGAACAATGGAAGGTCTCAACCCCCCACGCAAACCCCCTAGAGACAACCAACCACCTCAAGCTGAAGGGAAGGTCCTCCATAAAAACACACACACACACACACACACACACACACACACACACACTATTTTCATACAAGAAAATGTCTTTGTATATCGTATAGACATTTTATTCTTGGACTTATAGAAACTATATAACTATGTAAAAACTATATAAACTCTTGTGTTCGTAAGAAACTACTTCGTGCCTCCTGGCCACCCACCACACCACAGCTCACAGATAAGTCCCTCAGAACCACCCCCCCCTAAGAGGACCGGAACCTATTAATCAAGATTCCGTCGGTGCTACACTCCACACACACACACACACACCCCTCTCCCTCTGTGGCGCCCCCCTCTTCCCTCTCCCTTTCCTCGGTATATACCCACCAAGAAGGTAATGATGATACACAGCCTCCAGCTCTCTCTCTCTCTCTCTCTCTCTCTCTCTCTCTCTCTCTCTCTCTCTCTCTCTCTTGTTGCCCCCCCCCCCGGTCCAAAACCATCCCTCCCTCTCCCCCGACCTTCCCTTGCCCCTCACCAACAGCAATAAACCCACATTTCACTCTTCGACGCCTGCCCTCCTCTTCTTTGAATCCACGTCCTTCCCAGTGCCAGTCCTCCTGGAACTCGCCCATCGTCGAAATCGCCAGCAGGAAGAAGGTACTACGACACAGGCTCGTTCCTGCCTGCCCTCCTGCCCCCCAAACCAACCCTCACCCACCCACTCCTCCACGGCTCTCGACTCCTCCTACTCCTCCTACCACAGCAGAAACGAACAGTGAGCATTGTCGTCCTCGGTAGTCGACCATCCGGCCTTGATGCTCACAGTTCCCGGCACAATGGTACACCGTGTGGCACCAGGGGACGGTACTTACTGACTGACTAAGTCTGTTAGGGTCGGCACTTGGTACCAGCCTTCTTAAGACTTCTCTGTTGCCTTGCCATCTCTCGTCCCATCGCACTCCGTACTTCCTAGCTGCTTTGGTACACCTTGGAGAACACTGTTGAACTGATTTTCCCTCTTCTCTTACATGGAGAAGTCCATGGCACTTCCCCACAGTTCTTCCAATTACATGCGGGTGACAGGTTAACCAGACGTGGGCGCCTGACGTTTATGTTATTTCCGTAAATGTTTTCCCCAATACCCATAAAAGATAATATGCTGGCGAGTTAGACATCCTCGTTCCATCGAGGATTCCCACAATCCTTAGACGGAAACTTTTATCCTCAGCATCGGGTAATTTTCCCAAAGTTTAGCCGAAGAAAAAAAAACCCTCTGGTGCTTGAGTGAATAATTGTAGAATGTATGTACTCGATGATGGTATCTGCTTCAGTGAATGAATGCACTTGAATTACAAGAGTAGTATGGTGATCTACACCTTCATGACTGCGACCCCAGCAACACATGTTACAAAGTCATTCTCACAATTGTACATTTACATCGCAAAGCATTAAAAAACGGGTCTATATCAGCGGTAAACACCGAACGTTGTACTGCACTCGAAACTCTTAAACAACTGCCAAAAATACCACCCCTTAGTTTACCAGCAACACCTTCCACTCTGGTTTACGTAAACAGTTGCTAATTATAACACAAGGGGTGTCTGAACCAGTGTTGCGTTCGTTGAAACTCTTAGTATGTTCAGAGACTGTGTACTTGGATATGAGGTAATACGAACCTACACGGGGAATGAGTCTTATATGATGCGTTTATTATGAATACTTTGGGAGGATTTCCCAAGAGGATTCGACAGGTATATGGCTCCGTCTGGGGGAATTTGAGTGACAGTTCATGGCGTCTGTGCCAACTGAGGGTCAAGTCTGTCCATGTATGGGAAAAAACTCTTTTTTTTTATCCTGGATGAAGATAACGCTATATGTGCCACGAACAAACAAATACACAGACGAACACACACACACACACACACACACACACACACACACACACACACACACACACACACACACACACACAATCCTGCTGTGGATCCACGCCAGAGCCGTAACATATCCAGCAGGATCTTTCCTATTATACTACGGACTAATATCATATTTCGTAAGCAATGGCCCCTCATGAAACTATGTCCCTCCGAACCACACCACCATGTGAAGAGGACGTGAGGGGGAGTGAAGATTAGACAGATCACCGAACTGAGGCGAATATCTAAATGAATGTCGAATGTGTTGAATATTGTCTGACGGGTCGATAGCGCCGATTTTCCACGTTGTTTGGAGTGGGATGAAATGCCTCAATGACTGTCGAATCTGCTGACTGACTGTGGCTGCTGGAACAACTGTGCCGATTCATCTCCTCTGTCGAATGTGCTTTGAACATTTCTTGTCTTCAGTGTGCAGAATACTTCCACTGGATCGACTGAACGGAATACATCTCTCCTGTCGAGTGTGTTGAGCATGTCTACTGAGGATTTGGAATACGTCTGTTAGGACGGATGCGGTGTATTCTGCGTGTTGCACCGACGACGAACTCAAACTCAGCGCTCTCTCTCTCTCTCTCTCTCTCTCTCTCTCTCTCTCTCTCTCTCTCTCTCTCTCTCTCTCTCTCTCTCGTTTACGAAGGCGTGGTTGTACTAAGTGTATCGTCCGCGGTAAGCGCGTCCGCTGAGGTGGGCGCGCCAAGTCAACTTCCTTCTTCCCTATACTCCCTTCCCTTCCTCCCTCGCCCTACTGACTGCCCCTACCTGAAGAATGGTGACTAGACACCGATCTGACTCACAGATCAGGGGGGGTTGTTGCGGACGGCTCCTGAACAGGAAATGCACTACGTCCCTACCGTTATCACCACCACCCACCACCACCACCGCCACCACCTTGGACCTACACTTCTCAATCATCTGTGGCGATATCTCTACGCTCGGGACTCCAATGAGGGACCAGAGTCCACATCAAGGCCTGGCCATAATGAAAATGATGAGGATAATGAGAGGGGTAAAAAAAAAAGAGGCACAGGGAAGTATTTACTTGACCCCATACCATCTAAATATCCATATTACACCGCCTTTGCTCTTCCACCTCTTCACCACAGGTACTGATAACACGATATCATCACTATCTTACGTTTTACGTCATCGTGTTCGTAATTCTCCAACTTAGAAAACTTAGGCTATGTCAACATACTGGCACAATTACTCTTGTGTACAACTGTAAGTCGTCGACTTTCCTTTGTTGTCGTAAGTCATCCAAGTGTCGAGCGTTTTAATCGCTCGTTGACACCGACCACATCTGAAGGCGTAGAAGAATTCAGGTTGCTGGTGCCAAACGCATAGACGGGCGCTTCCTCACTTATCCCTTCGATCATCAGAGAGACAGTAAGGCGATGGGGCGACGACTATCCACATGTCTTCGCGAAATCAGTGAGTGAGACGTCCCCTTACACTTATATATATATATATATATATATATATATATATATATATATATATATATATATATATATATATATATATATATACTCCCCCTCCTCAGTCCTCTTTATCCGGCGTGCGTTCGCAAGTCAAAAGATCCTTCGCTTCTTTTCGCTGCTTGAGGTAATTAGAGCGTGTAAATAAACACCCTCCCCCAAGCCCCCAATCTCCTCCACTCGGCCTCCTCCAACACTCCGGCTCCCGTTTCACGGCGTATCATAAACTCCGTTTCCACGACGCGATGGTATGCATATTTGCATCGTAAATGGCTCCCTCCAAAACACACACACACACACACACACACACAAAGGTGAAAAAAAAGACAAAAGAGTTTAGGGAAGGTCATGCTAAGCTGTGTGCTTCTGTTGAAATAATATGCTTCATGGATATTCTATTTGCCTCCGCTAAGGGGAGGGTCAAACGCCGAGAGACCACATAAGAGAGAAGAAGGGGATCTTCCTGCCCGTCTGATGATTCGGAACGGCTTCGGACGTGTGCCATTAGTCGAAAGGAGCCGCCCATGTTTCATTCATGAGTTCCCGGGATTCATGGAACCCTCTGAACGATGACATCATTGCGAATGTGGGATGCCCTTGAATGACGTCATCCCATTCACTCGACCAACGAGCCATTCTACCCCGTGACATCACAGGCTTCATCATCGCTTCAACGACCATCACTCGCTGACGTAGCGTGGATACACCACACCTACACAATCCAACACCAGGAAAAAATATATATACATACGCATATATATATATATATATAAAACCCATAACCCTTATATTGCAGAAACGTACATAAGACTACACCAAGAAGGTATTCACTAGCATATTACTTTCCTCTTCTCTCTCTCTCTCTCTCTCTCTCTCTCTCTCTCTCTCTCTCTCTCTCTCTCTCTCTCTCTCTCTCTCTCGCAAGCGTTGAGGAGGGAGATCAATAAAGGGGGAGGAGGGGGTGAGGGCGCATCAGGCGTGCAGCAAGGTGCGTCACTGAGCCTCACAAACCTCCTCATCCAATTACAGGTTGTCGTGGCACGGCCCCCAAGCTGCATTTCAACGCGAGAGATTGAAAAGTATCGACTTTCAATCATATGTCTCTCTCTCTCTCTCTCTCTCTCTCTCTCTCTCTCTCTCTCTCTCTCTCTCTCTCTCTCTCTCTCTCTCCACACACTTACTACTGCCGCCGCTATTTGTACACTTCTGGTCCCTCAAACTCCGGGTGACTGTGGGCTGGCTGCAGCTTGGGAAGTACTGAATTAAAAAGAGAGAAAAAAATTTACACTTTTTTCATCTTCCAATGTTTTGCTTAAGGAGGGTTTTGTTTTTTTTCAGGTATTGTAAATCATTTTCACTTCTCTGTATCACTAGGTGCATCATCTGCCCTATGTATTTGGTTGCGATAAATTGATCAAATTAGCCAGTCACTTTTGCCCCTTCTGGGTAATTTCCAGGTTTTGACAAAAGCTAACAATTCTTAATAAACTTTTGGCGATGAACATCACTCGCCCCTTGACCTTAGGGCGAAGTTCAGAGATGGCGATCTGGAATGGAGGAAGGAGGGAGGGGGGGAAAATGACACTCACAGCGGAGGGACTTCTGCTGAGAGAGAGAGAGAGAGAGAGAGAGAGAGAGAGAGAGAGAGAGAGAGAGAGAGAGAGAGAGAGAGAGAGAGAGAGAGAGAGAGAGAATCAGAGAGAGAGTCAGACTGTCTGTCTGTGTGATTCAGGTCCTCCCCTTAACTACTTGTTAATTAGTTCTGGTGAGTGTCTGTGATGAGGGGTGGGAGGAGGGGGTGTAAAGGGAGGGGTAAAGGGACGGGATAGGAAAGGGGGTCATGGCGCATCCCTTACATTACTAACACAGGAGGTGATTTACACATCACAAAAGAGGAACTAATATGGAATAAAGATTCAACCGACCTTCATGAAGACGCCAGAATTAAACTCTCCCACGAATTCAGAAACTCGATGAAATGAGTGACGGTGCGCAACCATGTTTACATAAATTTAATGTGCTTTTAATATAAATTCAATATGAAATTAGACAGAAAATTTCTAATTATGACAACTTTGTATTCAGGACAAGTTAACGGCTCTGATATGGTACATTCTGCCTGGGGTTTCAGAGAAGCTTGGGAAACGTGTATATGTTATATATTTTTCACTGCAGGGCGGGCGGGCAGGCGTTGCTTCAGCGCCACAAGTGGTGGCGGGGGCGTTGGTGGTGGTGGTGGTGGTGGTGGTGATGCCACAGGTGGCACTGGGGGGTTGTGGGGAGGCTGTTGTTGTTGTTGTAGGTGGTGCCTCAGTGTCATTGTGGCAGTGGTGTTCCCACAGTGCCGCAGGTGGATAAGGAATGGCTGGTGTGGCACGCCAGAGGACGACCCAGAAGTTAGCGATGCGGAAATCTCCACCTACAGCCTCTCAAGATTCCCCCTCCCTCTTTCCCCTTCTCTTCTCCTCCCTTTCCCCTCTTCCCTCCCTCTTCTCCTCCCTTTCCCCTCTTCCCTCCCTCCTCTCCACCTTGTCTTGGAGGAGCATCACTCACACACGCGCCTTCACCTACATCCTCCCTCCAACTCGGCTCCCACCGACCAGCCTAAGGAAGGCTGCTTGCAACTCCTTCTTTACCTTACCTTATCTAGTCTTACCTTACAATATCTTACCTTGCCCCATCGTATCTTATCTTACCTGACGTGACCTGACATGACCTCCCCTTACCTCCCGTTCATCTAAGAGCTTCGTCTCCTCAGTTCTGTCCAAGACCAAGCAACACTGTTTTTATTTCTCCCCCTTATCAGTCACTCCGTCTGTGCTATTCGGTCACACAGGCCAACACATCCCTCACAACGTCTGTCTTGTCAAGTGCACACCTCGTCAATGCTCCTCTTGAGCGTTCTAGAACGTCAGGCGCATTCTAGAACGTTTCTAATCTTCCCTCCTTAATGCTTGCAATTTTTGCAAGGCAGCGTGTGAAATATTTTCATAACCCGGACGCTTCCACTGCTTTCTCTCTTCTACAGTATTTATGGCACCTTCTTATTTTAGTGGTGTTATTTTACCCACTCATTCGTCTCTGTCAAGCTAATAGGGTACGATTTTTGAACGTAGATTGGAAAACCATGCCTTCCAGGATTTCCCCGTGTGCGATCAATGAAATATCTCTCCCATCTGTGCCCCCAGAGACTAAAGTATGGGTTGATCTCAAGTGTTCAGTATACGCAGAAGTTTTGATCTTCGTACATTCTCAAATGCAGACAATACCGTCCATTCCAGTAGGCACAGATAAACAAACACCCGACAGCGTTCTGGTGTAGAAATTATAAATCCTCTGAAAAATCTCTTCATTGGTTGTTTTCTCATCATAAATCCGTCAGATGACAAGCGTTCTGGACAAATGGTCCCCTCCCTTGTAGGGTTATGCCATCGGATGAATTTTGCAGAGTTGTTTAGAACACCTTTCCGTATGGGACACCCCATCACTGACATCGTCCTTTTCCTCGTTCCGACATCATCAGTGATGTCATTTACTTCTCAAGATGTCTCCTTGGGGGGGATGTCACACACCCGCTGGCCTCCAGGGTGGGTCGAACCCTGCAACATCCCTTTCGACACGTCGTGTTAGTATGAGGGGTCAGGTCTTAACGTCCAATTTAAGAATGTTGATTATTCCTTACACACTTCAGTGTCTACACCCTCCTGCAGACGTCAGTACCGAACTGGTACATGTGCTGGGCTCCTCCGCTGTACCCTACTCCCGCTACATGCTTACTGAACTTCAGTGGGTTTTTATTTTCTATTTTCAGTTGCTGAAAGTACAGCTGACACAACTGGCGTGGGAGAGACAGCTGGACACAGCTGATCACACGCTATCACTGTGCCAATAACCCTACCCTCTACCCACTCACCCTCTCTCTCTCTCTCTCTCTCTCTCTCTCTCTCTCTCTCTCTCTCTCTCTCTCTCTCTCTCTCTCTCTCCTAGCGGTGTAACACCATTTCTTGGAATTTTAGGCCTCCAAATTCCGAACAAACTATTAAAGAAGTACTTGTCAGGCCTCATTCTCAAAGCCCCCCTCCCCCCACTTAACAACAGAAAGACCTCCTCCTTCCTACCCCAGTAACAGTCCCCTCTCCCACCACACCCATCCCTGTCATTCCTAGGTAAAACAGACCCTCCCTCACTCCCTCCTCCCCCATCTTTCTCTCTTACCCTAATACCTCTCTTCTCTTTCTCTCTTACCCTAATACCTCTCTTTCTCTCCCCACTTCTTTCCCACACCCCATGACACTTCCCACTTCTTCCCTCACCCCATGACCCTTCCCTCCCCACTTCTTCCCCCAACCTCATGACCTCCCTCCTCACTTCTTCCCTCACACCACGACCTCCCTCCCCACTTCTTCCCCCATGACCTCGCACCACCACTTCTTTCCCCCCACCCCATGACCTCCCACCACCACTTCTTCTTCTCCCCATCCCCCCCCCCCGTTAAACTGTGCGGTCCCCCCCTCCCCCCCTCCCTCCCCCCCTCCGACACAACTTCCTCAACCCGGGAGGAAGTTGTGGGAAAATTATGTAATCCTTTCTACCCCCGTGGCTGCGTCGGCGCAAATCGAGGGCCCCGGCAGTCCAGCCAGGTCATTTACATTTACAACAGGCCGTTTACATTCACTGACGTGGGGAGGCAGGGGTTGGGAGGGCTAGGAAGGGGGGGAGGAGGAGGAAGAAGGGGGTGGTGGTGGTGGTGGTGGTGGCTGAGGAGGAGGAGAAGGAGGAGGAGGAGGAGGAGGAGGAGGAGGAGGAGGAGGAGGAGGGTAGGGGAGAAGAGACAGCATTGCCACAGGCTGGTCTAATTTTTTTCTACCCTCGTTTCCTTTTTTTTGGATGGGGGGGGGTTGGGCTTAGAGGGGGACGGAACTATTTTTTTTCTTTCTTTTTTTTTTCTCGCATTACCATGAAAGGCCCCGGGTGACGAGTCAAGAAGATACATCTCCCAAACATTTTTCGGTATGTGAGTATTTACGGGGCGGGGCGGGGCGGGACGGGGCGGGGCGGCGTATGTATGTACGTACGTACGTACGTATGTATGCTCAGTTTGAGCGCACTACACCGTCTCCGAAATACAGTTCAGTTCCCACCCCTGCCTGCCTGCCGTCTGGAGGAGGGGGGAGGGGGGGAGGGGGGGTCATTAAGAATGTATATACACCGCCGGGGGGAGGGAGGAGGAGGGGGGAGGGGGAAAGGAAGCTTTAAGATTTGTATGGCAGAACTTGACAATGTGATTCCCGACCACAATACACACACACACACACACACACACACACACACACACACACACACACACACACACACCCTCTCAGGAAAAAGAGGGAAACGAAATAATGCTAATGTATATATCTTTTTTTTTTTATTAAGGTCGGAATTCCTATGGTTTTACCCGCACATTTGTCTTCATTAGTACTTATTACACCACTCTTACACAAGACGCGATATTTCATTCAGTACTCCCCAGGCAGACAAGAAGAACAAGAACAAGAACAACAAACAACAACACGCCCCTGGCCCAAGGTGAGGAAGAGATATGGGCGTATCCAACGCCCACAAGCACCCCACCTCCTCCCTTGAATTATACCTTCTCAGTTATTAATGATGTATGTAAAACAGCTGAACACTTGTTCTCTCTCTCTCTCTCTAGAACACACGGGCCCCTAACAACCACGAAGAAGGCACCGGGACGTAGCGCCTTCCGCTACTGATTCCTCGCCACGACGATGCGACCTCCTCCGTGGTGTGGTGGGTGGCGATGCCGATCATGATGCACGCGAGGGCGCACGGGTTCGAGTCCCGGACGAGGCGGTTGACCAAGCAGTCTACCCGACTGATCATTCTCTCCTTGGGGTTGGTCGGTAATATATATATATATATATATATATATATACATATATATATATATATATATATATATATATATATATATATATTCTTTTTTTTTTTTTTTTTCATACTATTCGCCATTTCCCGCGATAGCGAGGTAGCGTTAAGAACAGAGGACTGGGCCTTTGAGGGAACACCCTCACCCGGCCCTCTTCTCTGTTCCTTCTTTTGGAAAATTAAAAAAAAAAAAAAACGAGAGGGGAGGATTTCCAGCCCCCCGCTCCCTTCCCTTTTAGTCGCCTTCTACGACACGCAGGGAATACGTGGGAAGTATTCTTTCTCCCCTATCCCCAGGGAAAATATATATATATATATATATATATTAATAATCGACCAGGAAATGATAATACCCCCACCATCACGTTGTGCTTCACTTTCTTTCTATCGTCTTGAACCCTCCAGTGACCTCAGCCAGCCAGACGTGTTCATTTCCGGAGTGCAATGACTTTAGGAAACATTATCAAATTTCCCCCGGTAAGGTGACCTGACCCCCTGGAGTACAACAGAACAACCTACGTATTGTGTGAGGGCGTATAAAATGAACCTAACCTTGAACAAGAGTTCAGAACCAACCCAAACCCCTTCTCTCCCTCCCTTTTTTCGTGCAAAAGGATCTTAAAACCCCCGTATGTGTGATCGCAACAACTGTACTACCATCCCCTCCTTAGCCCCTCTCCTCACCTCTCGTGTGGTACCAAGACACGAAGTTACCGTGTGTTAAGAGTTACACACACACACACATACAGACACTCTCGTCCCTCTACGGGCGTCGCCAACATTCTGGTAACTCACCAGCAACTCTTGACTTCTTCTTCCTCTCCTCCCGTCTCCCCTCCCCACTCTCTCTCTCTCTCTCTCTCTCTCTCTCTCTCTCTCTCTCTCTCTCTCTCTCTCTCTCTCTCTCTCTCTCTCTCTCGGCCATCTCTCTGGGAAGGACTAGAGTAAATATATCTCGCCACACAGAGGGAAAGGGAAATGGAGGAAGAAAGAGGGGAGGGGAAGAGGTGGGGAGAGGTGGAGGGAGGGAAGAGGAGGACTTAAAGCCAATTTGGGGGGTTCGTTCATTATGGTAAGAATGTTGTCGTGGGTTCGAGTCTTCTTCTACACCACCAACGATCAAGTAGAGAGAGAGAGAGAGAGAGAGAGAGAGAGAGAGAGAGAGAGAGAGAGAGAGAGAGAGAGAGAGAGATTCCGCTTTTCTTCTCGTAGGACGCTTGTCGAGAGCGATCTCACCATGTGAAATCGTAGACTAGAAAAAAAAAATCATAACTCTCTCTCTCTCTCTCTCTCTCTCTCTCTCTCTCTCTCTCTCTCTCTCTCTCTCTCTCTCTCTCTCTCTGGGTACTTTAATTACAGCCAACTACATGTAACTCTCCGGGAACTTCCGACCCCAGACCGTATTACTGTGGCTGACATTAGTTACAGGGTTTGGAGGAGTGGGAGAGAGAGGGAGGGAGGGAGAGTGGGAGGGAGGGAGGGAGGGTGGATAGAAGGGAGGGAGAGAGGGATCTGGCAACACTGGAGACGGGCTAATTGCATACACCTGCATAATTAAGAGAATGGACCTGTTCTGTATTGTGTGCAGAGCCAGCACATATATCTTAGTACATGCATAAGCACATTATACATAAATACATTCATACATATATACATGCATACATACATATGAAAATACAGTCATATATCTATATAGATGTACATCCATATATAATCAGGAGTCTTTATACATGTGTCCAGTCATACACAATAAGCTGGGGAGGGGAGGGAGAGGGGCTGAGGAGGGGAAGGAGGGGGCTGGGGAGGGGAGGGAGGGGGTGCTGGGGAAGAGGGGGGGGGGGTGATTCTCAGGTACGCTGGGATCCCTCATTACCCAGCTGACCCAGGTGTAACAGGTCGTGCCTCTGACCTCCTCATTACAACAGGATCTTGATGGAGGGTGGATGTCGTCCACCTCATTCCTCACCAGCCTCCCTCCCTCCCTGCAAGTACCACAAGCCTCCCTCCCTCCCTACAAGTCCCGCAAGCCTCCCTCCCTCCCTCCCTGCAAGTACCACAAGCCTCCCTCCCTCCCTACAAGTCCCACAAGCCTCCCTCCCTCCCTGCATGTCCCGCAAACGTCCCTCCTTCCCTCGCTCCCCGCCTGCTGGCCTGTCCCACATATCTTCCCTCCCTCGTTCCCTGTAAGACCTAAACGCCTCCCTCCCTCCCTCTCTGTTCCACAACCTTCCCTCGCATCTGTCCTCCTTATCAGATTAGCGGCTGGGTCTTACTTGAGGTTCTTGCAAGATGGTCGGTCGCCGAGCTCTGAGTGGTCGCCAGCCACCGCCTCTCTGATCGCCCTCGTCGCGGTCGCCGCCCAACGTGGAGGATCTGATCATTCGACGACGCAGTCCTCGGGGTTGAGAGACACTTCGAAAAAAAATAAAACTCTCTGACGGGAAGTCGGTAGGAGACAAAAACACATCTGTTGCTGCTCGAAGCGTCGAGGAACGCTGTTCTTGAGCGTTTAAACGAAAAAAAAAATGATGAACGAAATTTTCACGCGACTCTGAGTGCGGAGGGACTCTGAACGTGATTTTTTCGTGCTGTTCTGAACGTAGACGGACTCTAAACGTAGCTTACAATGAGGTCACATTTTAGTGGAGAACGATTTCCTCACTTCTTAATTACCTTCTGGTCACAACCTGAAGCCTTCAACGATCCTGCCACATACCTGTAAAGAGAATTAAAACTGTATTAGGGTTCGAGTCTCCTTAATCTTGGCATCACATTCCAGTTCACAACTGCTTTCCCATCACTCATACCTACATATAAAGACACACACACACACACACACACACACACACACACACACACACACACACACACGTACACACACACACACACACACACACACACACACACACACGTACACATATACACAAATATAGACAAATTCGCATTTATCCGCCTCGCCACCATCACCTCCTCCCACCACAGATCCCTCGTCCTCGAGTTGCAGTTCGGCGTCAGCACCCACATCAAGCCCACCCGAGCTCATACAGACCTAAACAAGTACAGGACCATCCCAACCACTGCTGACGTCATTAATTACCTGAAGTGTATGTGTACAGACTGTCTGTTCAACATTCCCTCTCCCTTGTTATGATTCTAGTCTTCATCATGTGTATCTTCTCTGTAAATTCTTAGCCTTTGCATGGGGACCTGGCTTAGTAATTTGGTATTATTATCATTATTATTATTATTATCATTATTATTATTATTATTATTATTATCATCATTATTATTATTATCATTATTATTATTATTATTATTATTACTATTATCATTATCATTATTAATATCATTATTATCATTGTCATTATCATCATCATTGTTATTATCACTACTAATATTTAACATATCGAACACAAGCAAACACGCATAGAGAGAGAGAGAGAGAGAGAGAGAGAGAGAGAGAGAGAGAGAGAGAGAGAGAGAGAGAGAGAGAGAGAGAGAGAGAGAGAGAGAGAGAGACATCCTCTTCCTCAACCCGTCTGGCCACACAAGCTCAGGACCAGGGGACAAAGTTTCTTAACCAGATCATAACCGTCACTACAAGTTAATTATAAGATGTTAACTACCTTGCCTTCCCCCCGGATGGCTCGTTCCCCACCCTAGTGGCTCGGGAGGTGGGGTTGGAGAGAGAGAGAGAGAGAGAGAGAGAGAGAGAGAGAGAGAGAGAGAGAGAGAGAGAGGTGGTGGTGGTGGTAGGGACTAGCAGGGAGGGAGTTTGTGGTGCAGGGGATGGGATGGGGGTAATCTGTACCTTAATAGGTGTTCCCTTTCCTCCACCTTCTACTTCTGAATTCATCGTTCCTATTCTTAATTGCATTTCCTTTTCTTTTTTTCTTTTTTCATTCCTACGTCTGTTGTTATGTCTTCCCCTGTGGCACTGCGGGGTGGCTCTGTGGTAGCTCACGGTTCTTCTGTGATACTCGCTGCTCCTCTCCCCTGTGGCACAACCCACTCCTACCTACCCTGTGGTAGCGCGGTACACGGGAGCCTGCGGTGTGTGCAACACGGGTCACAGCCGCGTGCGGTCAGGGTGTACCTGTTACTCCCTGCAGCCAGGTGAGAGACGCATCGTCGCCAGCCACTGCCGCAGGAACCCAACACCACTAGCTGCCGCAGGCAAGAGGGAGAGGGGTAAGAACCCACTCTCACCAGTTGCGGCAGGAGGAAGAGAACCACTACCACCGTCACCTGCAGCAGGAGGAGGAGAACCACTACCAATGTCACCTGCGGCAGGAGGAGAACTACCACTACCACAACCTCCGGCAGGAGGAGCACTACCACTACCACCACCTGCGGCAGGAGGAGGAGAACCACTAACCTCGATGCTGACGAAAGCGAAGTAGGGTAAGCACATATTTACCTCGATGCTGACGAAAGCGAAGTAGGGTAAGCACATATTTACCTCGATGCTGACAAAAGCGAAGTAGGGTAAGCACATATTTACCTCGATGCTGACAAAAGCGAAGTAGGGTAAGCACATATTTACCTCGATGCTGACAAAAGCGAAGTAGGGTAAGCACATATTTACCTCGATGCTGACAAAAGCGAAGTAGGGTAAGCACATATTTACCTCGATGCTGACAAAAGCGAAGTAGGGTAAGCACATATTTACCTCGATGCTGACAAAAGCGAAGTAGGGTAAGCACATATTTACCTCGATGCTGACAAAAGCGAAGTAGGGTAAGCACATATTTACCTCGATGCTGACAAAAGCGAAGTAGGGTAAGCACATATTTACCTCGATGCTGACAAAAGCGAAGTAGGGTAAGCACATATTTACCTCGATGCTGACGAAAGCGAAGTAGGGTAAGCACATATTTACCTCGATGCTGACAAAAGCGAAGTAGGGTAAGCACATATTTACCTCGATGCTGACGAAAGCGAAGTAGGGTAAGCACATATTTACCTCGATGCTGACAAAAGCGAAGTAGGGTAAGCACATATTTACCTCGATGCTGACGAAAGCGAAGTAGGGTAAGCACATATTTACCTCGATGCTGACAAAAGCGAAGTAGGGTAAGCACATATTTACCTCGATGCTGACAAAAGCGAAGTAGGGTAAGCACATATTTACCTCGATGCTGACGAAAGCGAAGTAGGGTAAGCACATATTTACCTCGATGCTGACAAAAGCGAAGTAGGGTAAGCACATATTTACCTCGATGCTGACAAAAGCGAAGTAGGGTAAGCACATATTTACCTCGATGCTGACGAAAGCGAAGTAGGGTAAGCACATATTTACCTCGATGCTGACGAAAGCGAAGTAGGGTAAGCACATATTTACCTCGATGCTGACGAAAGCGAAGTAGGGTAAGCACATATTTACCTCGATGCTGACAAAAGCGAAGTAGGGTAAGCACATATTTACCTCGATGCTGACAAAAGCGAAGTAGGGTAAGCACATATTTACCTCGATGCTGACAAAAGCGAAGTAGGGTAAGCACATATTTACCTCGATGCTGACGAAAGCGAAGTAGGGTAAGCACATATTTACCTCGATGCTGACAAAAGCGAAGTAGGGTAAGCACATATTTACCTCGATGCTGACGAAAGCGAAGTAGGGTAAGCACATATTTACCTCGATGCTGACAAAAGCGAAGTAGGGTAAGCACATATTTACCTCGATGCTGACGAAAGCGAAGTAGGGTAAGCACATATTTACCTCGATGCTGACGAAAGCGAAGTAGGGTAAGCACATATTTACCTCGATGCTGACGAAAGCGAAGTAGGGTAAGCACATATTTACCTCGATGCTGACGAAAGCGAAGTAGGGTAAGCACATATTTACCTCGATGCTGACGAAAGCGAAGTAGGGTAAGCACATATTTACCTCGATGCTGACAAAAGCGAAGTAGGGTAAGCACATATTTACCTCGATGCTGACAAAAGCGAAGTAGGGTAAGCACATATTTACCTCGATGCTGACAAAAGCGAAGTAGGGTAAGCACATATTTACCTCGATGCTGACAAAAGCGAAGTAGGGTAAGCACATATTTACCTCGATGCTGACAAAAGCGAAGTAGGGTAAGCACATATTTACCTCGATGCTGACGAAAGCGAAGTAGGGTAAGCACATATTTACCTCGATGCTGACGAAAGCGAAGTAGGGTAAGCACATATTTACCTCGATGCTGACGAAAGCGAAGTAGGGTAAGCACATATTTACCTCGATGCTGACAAAAGCGAAGTAGGGTAAGCACATATTTACCTCGATGCTGACAAAAGCGAAGTAGGGTAAGCACATATTTACCTCGATGCTGACGAAAGCGAAGTAGGGTAAGCACATATTTACCTCGATGCTGACAAAAGCGAAGTAGGGTAAGCACATATTTACCTCGATGCTGACGAAAGCGAAGTAGGGTAAGCACATATTTACCTCGATGCTGACAAAAGCGAAGTAGGGTAAGCACATATTTACCTCGATGCTGACAAAAGCGAAGTAGGGTAAGCACATATTTACCTCGATGCTGACAAAAGCGAAGTAGGGTAAGCACATATTTACCTCGATGCTGACGAAAGCGAAGTAGGGTAAGCACATATTTACCTCGATGCTGACAAAAGCGAAGTAGGGTAAGCACATATTTACCTCGATGCTGACAAAAGCGAAGTAGGGTAAGCACATATTTACCTCGATGCTGACGAAAGCGAAGTAGGGTAAGCACATATTTACCTCGATGCTGACGAAAGCGAAGTAGGGTAAGCACATATTTACCTCGATGCTGACAAAAGCGAAGTAGGGTAAGCACATATTTACCTCGATGCTGACAAAAGCGAAGTAGGGTAAGCACATATTTACCTCGATGCTGACAAAAGCGAAGTAGGGTAAGCACATATTTACCTCGATGCTGACAAAAGCGAAGTAGGGTAAGCACATATTTACCTCGATGCTGACAAAAGCGAAGTAGGGTAAGCACATATTTACCTCGATGCTGACGAAAGCGAAGTAGGGTAAGCACATATTTACCTCGATGCTGACGAAAGCGAAGTAGGGTAAGCACATATTTACCTCGATGCTGACGAAAGCGAAGTAGGGTAAGCACATATTTAC
The DNA here is from genome assembly GCF_036320965.1 of Panulirus ornatus. NCBI lineage: Eukaryota > Metazoa > Arthropoda > Malacostraca > Decapoda > Palinuridae > Panulirus > Panulirus ornatus. Next base: position 23,487,387 of record NC_092260.1, on the reverse strand, counting down.
CTCGATGCTGACAAAAGCGAAGTAGGGTAAGCACATATTTACCTCGATGCTGACGAAAGCGAAGTAGGGTAAGCACATATTTACCTCGATGCTGACAAAAGCGAAGTAGGGTAAGCACATATTTACCTCGATGCTGACGAAAGCGAAGTAGGGTAAGCACATATTTACCTCGATGCTGACAAAAGCGAAGTAGGGTAAGCACATATTTACCTCGATGCTGACGAAAGCGAAGTAGGGTAAGCACATATTTACCTCGATGCTGACAAAAGCGAAGTAGGGTAAGCACATATTTACCTCGATGCTGACGAAAGCGAAGTAGGGTAAGCACATATTTACCTCGATGCTGACAAAAGCGAAGTAGGGTAAGCACATATTTACCTCGATGCTGACGAAAGCGAAGTAGGGTAAGCACATATTTACCTCGATGCTGACAAAAGCGAAGTAGGGTAAGCACATATTTACCTCGATGCTGACGAAAGCGAAGTAGGGTAAGCACATATTTACCTCGATGCTGACGAAAGCGAAGTAGGGTAAGCACATATTTACCTCGATGCTGACGAAAGCGAAGTAGGGTAAGCACATATTTACCTCGATGCTGACGAAAGCGAAGTAGGGTAAGCACATATTTACCTCGATGCTGACAAAAGCGAAGTAGGGTAAGCACATATTTACCTCGATGCTGACGAAAGCGAAGTAGGGTAAGCACATATTTACCTCGATGCTGACGAAAGCGAAGTAGGGTAAGCACATATTTACCTCGATGCTGACAAAAGCGAAGTAGGGTAAGCACATATTTACCTCGATGCTGACGAAAGCGAAGTAGGGTAAGCACATATTTACCTCGATGCTGACGAAAGCGAAGTAGGGTAAGCACATATTTACCTCGATGCTGACAAAAGCGAAGTAGGGTAAGCACATATTTACCTCGATGCTGACGAAAGCGAAGTAGGGTAAGCACATATTTACCTCGATGCTGACGAAAGCGAAGTAGGGTAAGCACATATTTACCTCGATGCTGACAAAAGCGAAGTAGGGTAAGCACATATTTACCTCGATGCTGACAAAAGCGAAGTAGGGTAAGCACATATTTACCTCGATGCTGACGAAAGCGAAGTAGGGTAAGCACATATTTACCTCGATGCTGACAAAAGCGAAGTAGGGTAAGCACATATTTACCTCGATGCTGACAAAAGCGAAGTAGGGTAAGCACATATTTACCTCGATGCTGACGAAAGCGAAGTAGGGTAAGCACATATTTACCTCGATGCTGACAAAAGCGAAGTAGGGTAAGCACATATTTACCTCGATGCTGACGAAAGCGAAGTAGGGTAAGCACATATTTACCTCGATGCTGACGAAAGCGAAGTAGGGTAAGCACATATTTACCTCGATGCTGACGAAAGCGAAGTAGGGTAAGCACATATTTACCTCGATGCTGACGAAAGCGAAGTAGGGTAAGCACATATTTACCTCGATGCTGACAAAAGCGAAGTAGGGTAAGCACATATTTACCTCGATGCTGACAAAAGCGAAGTAGGGTAAGCACATATTTACCTCGATGCTGACAAAAGCGAAGTAGGGTAAGCACATATTTACCTCGATGCTGACAAAAGCGAAGTAGGGTAAGCACATATTTACCTCGATGCTGACGAAAGCGAAGTAGGGTAAGCACATATTTACCTCGATGCTGACAAAAGCGAAGTAGGGTAAGCACATATTTACCTCGATGCTGACAAAAGCGAAGTAGGGTAAGCACATATTTACCTCGATGCTGACAAAAGCGAAGTAGGGTAAGCACATATTTACCTCGATGCTGACAAAAGCGAAGTAGGGTAAGCACATATTTACCTCGATGCTGACGAAAGCGAAGTAGGGTAAGCATATATTTACCTCGATGCTGACAAAAGCGAAGTAGGGTAAGCACATATTTACCTCGATGCTGACAAAAGCGAAGTAGGGTAAGCATATATTTACCTCGATGCTGACAAAAGCGAAGTAGGGTAAGCACATATTTACCTCGATGCTGACAAAAGCGAAGTAGGGTAAGCATATATTTACCTCGATGCTGACAAAAGCGAAGTAGGGTAAGCACATATTTACCTCGATGCTGACGAAAGCGAAGTAAGAAAAGAAAAAAATGGTATTTACTTCACAGGTCATATACTTATGAGATCATTATGTACACATCCTCCCCCACGTATCATAAAATGAAAATGTCCTTAGCTTTTGAAAACGAGACAATGGCGAGACTTGAGTGGTTTGTGGGGAAGAGACCAAAGTATTGGCTCCAGGAACACACGCACGCACACACACAAACACACGACTGTGCACGAACCAGCAAATGCAATAATGGTACCAGTCTAATCCTTATTACCCATTGTGGCTATAAAAATAAAGGGCCCTGATTACCAAGAGCCTCCATATGCAAATTGTCATTACTGGCAATGACCTCTGTAGTCACCATATTCTTTTCTTGCTTCCAAGCTCTGCTTTCATGGCTCTTATTTTCTTTTTCTTTTCTTTCCTTTCCAGATAGAAAAAGCATCGCGATAGACTATCCTCAGCTCAGCCCAGAGCCATGAAGTTTTTTGTTCATGGTACGAGCTAATACGTCTGTGATCTTAACACACTAATCTCTACTTTTCTCGTCTCCGCCACAGTCGGAAACACCTACGAAGACGACCCAAGG
>NC_092260.1:23474698-23477198 GCF_036320965.1 Panulirus ornatus | reverse complement strand
TCTAAGGTGGTGCATACGTCCAGGCTTTTCTTCTCCCTCCCCCCCACTCCAATCCTTTGGGTTCGATTCGAGTTAATCCCTCGCGAGTCTTCGTCGAAAATATTACAGTTTCCTTCATATCTGGTCACCAAAATCACTCCTGATAGGAAAGGAAAGTTAAAAGACTCTCGTCCATTTCAGCTTCTTTGAGACCCTTGGTGTACACAGTTAACTTTCGTCTATGCACACCGTCTTTATCATCACCTCCTCTTCTTCCATCCGCCTATCACCACCACCCCTTTTTTTTTTCTTTTTTGGGTCTCCTTCCTGTCAATTTTCTTAAACTGGCTGGGTCGTCCCGGCACAACAGGTCGTTAGGGAGTAATTGGCGGTAGCGAGGTAATCCAAAGAGACACTGACTTGGTGATATGACCTTGTATTAGCACGAGCCCTGTGGGGGAGGTGTGGAGGGAGGGACGGAGGAGAGGAGAGAGAGAGAGAGAGAGAGAGAGAGAGAGAGAGAGAGAGAGGCAGGGCCAGTCTGCAGCACCCTGATTGGCCAGCCCACGCCACCAATCCAAGGGCAGCTCTCTGCTCCCACTCTCCCCCTCACCCCGTTCCTCCCCCTCCCATTCCTCCTTCTCCCAACCAGCTGGGGGTGCTTGATCTGTGTGGTGCAGAAGGCAGGTGGGGGGATAGGAGAGGGAAACCGGGGCGAAACGAAAGGAAGAAGGAAGAGAGAGAGAGAGAGAGAGAGAGAGAGAGAGAGAGAGAGAGAGAGAGAGAGAGAGAGAGAGAGAAAGCTACGTACTTAAGAGGGTTTCGATATAAGGCGGAGAGAGACAGACAGGCACAAAGATACACACACACAGATAAGCTGAAAAACAGATATAGAAATTCTTCATCTAACGTTTCAGTTCCGTGTTTCGAAGATTCAGGACTCGGGGTTGATGTTTCGAAGCGAGGTTCAGAAACGAGAGACCGAGAGGTCCGGAATCTTTTTTTTGAGGGGGGGGGGTGGTTTGGGGTTGGTTTGGGGAAGGGAGGATCGTAGCTTGGAGTTGGGGTCAGCTTAGCGAGGTAAGGATCGGACATAGTACAATTAGGAGGACATGGGGGAGCTGGGGAGACGTGGGATGGATAAAGGTGAGGAGGAATGGCAAGACTGATGGATTTTTTTGGGGGGAGGGGATAACTCTCGGACGGTAACACAAGTGAACAGATGATTGGAGGCGATTGCGCCACAGCGAGGGGTTGGTCTTCTCCACCGGATATTACTCCTGAAGGGGGGAGGAGGGCGGCCCGCCTCAGTAAAGCACACGGTACTTGTGAGGAAGTCCTCGTCATGGCTCAGCACTCCTGAGGACTCCTTATTGCAGCTCAGCACACTTAAAAAGAGCCTACTCCCCACCACAGGCACGGCCCTTGCTCGGATCCCCACCACAGGCACAGCCCTTGCTGAGGCCCACCACCACAGCATAGTCCTTGCTGGGGGCCCCCTCACCACAGCTCACCGCAATAAGAGTACCCACACGGTGGGAGGGAGGTCCACTAGTCAGCTGTTTATCACTGCGGTAAACACAGGTGTGCGGGCGATGGTAAACATCCTGTCGATACTGAAGCCAAGACATGCGTGGAGAGGGAACCACCTGATGATCACAGAGAGAACACGTACACTGACCTCCTTCATCAGGACCTTCATGCCGGTGCTGGAGGAACGTCTCTCCTGTAGCTACTTAGGCTAAGACATGCCGTTGGTGCCGGAACCACCTGACATGGCTGGGACCTCACTCATCAGGACCTTCCTGCTGGTGCCGGATGGGGATATACTCACTCCTGTAGGAGCTAAGGCCAAGACATGTGTAGAAAATGATACTATCCTAACGTGGCTGCTGGATTCACATCGGCCTCTCGTCACCCGCCTGCTGGTGCCGGAGGGAGACGCCCCTTCTGAACTGATCGTCAAAGCGTTATAAGAGGTAAGGAAGAGAAACTTGAACATTCGCATTCCATACAGTGTTGTCTAGACAAAAGGTGAAAAAAAGGTGAAATCCACCTTGTAGGTAAAAATCCGTTAAGAAACACACCTGTAATTCTGCTAATTGTGTTCAGAGCTGTACTTGTATTTCACGACTTCACCTTAGAAAAACACTTGTATCTTGCAAATTGAGTTTAGCGATGCATCTGCACTTCACTAATTCAGCCGAGACAAAAAAAAAGGAGACTCCCAGTAACTTGCTACCTCAGCTGATTTCAAACAAAACACAACAACGTCAGCAGAAGAAAATGGTTCTGTTCAGCTGAAACTTTCCAAGTTGTGGTGCAAACTACAAGCATTGTTTACTGGCTGAGTGGGCGTTTCGTCGTCAAGCAAGTCGTTCAAACACCGAGCTGCAATCATAATTTTACTATAAACTTTACGAAATGGTAATACGTAAATACATGAACGGGATGAGTATGCATGTTAGAGGGCATGAATGAAGGAGAGTGTAGATCCAGAGGCCTGAAATGGAGGCATGTG